>NC_134483.1:450869527-451014527 GCF_040206685.1 Ascaphus truei
TCCACCTCCTTCCCCCCCGAGGCCCCCACACCTACCGGCCCATCGCCCGGCATCCAGAGACCCTCAGCTCCCGCCCTCAGTCTGTGTGTCTATGACACACCACTCCTACGCAGCCCTCCGAGTCCCAGCCTGCTCCTCACTCACCCCCCCTACCGGCATCCACACCCCCCCCCCCTCCTACCGACACCCCCCTCCTCCCGATGCCAGCTCCGCTCCGAGCTCAGCAGCCGACACCAAAGGTAGGGAGGGGGTGTCTGAGTGTGGTGTGAGTGCAGTGTGGTGTGAGTGCAGTGTGGTGTGAGTGCACTGTGTGCTGTGAGTGCAGTGTGCTATGTTCTGTGTAGTGTGTGCAGTGTGCTGGTAGTGTGTGTAGTGGGCTGTGCAGTGTGCAGTGTGCAGTGTAGTGGGGTGTGCAGTGTGCAGTGAGTGCTGGTAGTGTGTGTAGTGGGCTGTGCAGTGTACAGTGAGTGCTGGTAGTGTTTGCAGTGTAGTGGAGTGTGCAGTGTGTGCTGGTAGTGTGTGGGGTGTGCAGTGTGCCAAAAAATGTAAATAAAAAAAAAAAATTTTTTTAAAAAAAAATTTTTTTTTTTAAATTCGGGGTCCATGCTCAAACCACGTTATAAGCGGATCCGCGTTATAGCGGAACGCGCTATAACGGGGTTGAGCTGTAGTTATTAATGATCATGTTATGTCTCCAAACATTTATGTGTATCAAGATTGCTTACAATGAAAATATACATTGGTTACTAACGATCCTACTTGATTTTTCAAAAAGGATTTGTGTCATTTTTGTTTCTTTTCTTTCTTTGATCCTGTACATTTCCTTGATTTCTTTATAGTCACACAAAAAAGGAATATGGCTCTGGTTAGGAAGTTATATGAATATACTGTATGTAAAGCACACTATATTCACTGAAGTATTAAATGGCATCAGTTTTGTGCAAATGTGAATGACCTTGTATGATGAATAGGAGATACTTTTTTGTCATCTTTAGAATTGTGTTAGTGTAACTTTATTTATATTTCCTTGGAAATGTAGTTTAAGGTTAACACTTTTATAGTAATATTGCTAGTTTAATTGTTTAAATGTTTTAATTATTGTAGCATTATGCGTTTTTTTTTGTTCTGTCATGTGCCGTTCCCTGTCAGTTTTTTGGTGTTCTACAGAGGCTGTGTGCTCGCGTGCGCGCGCTCACTCTGCCTCTGCATCGTATTGGATGCTGGGACTGCGAGTGGCGCGGCATAGGTAGGGGAGGAGGCTTCACATATACTTTTTTTTATTAGTTGGAGCCCAGTTGCATTAACACACGGGACATGTGACGTCAGAGGGCGCACTCACGACATGACATCACTACAGGTGTGGCGCGGAAATGTGGCTGTGCTTCAGAGTTTAAAAGTGCTCAGGGAATGTGAAATCTATGCTCCTTGATTAAAAACTTATAGTTTAAAACGCGTAGGAGAGCTGCGTAACGCCTATTTTTTTTAACAATCTTCTAATAAACTAAAACATTTTCACTGGATCCTTTCGTCTGGCTGTGCACTACTTTTCTTAATCTTTTTGCTACTAAGACCTGCTATAGAAATCAAAGATGCTTTAAAACTCATTAAAAATGGAATTAATAGTTGAATAAAAACAAAACAACAACAAAAAAACTGTCACTATTATCTAATACTACATTACTGATGTATTTAAAAAATGTATATATATACAGTATAAGATTTCACATGCTTTTGCTGCTTTAAGGACTGTAGGTAAAGCAAGATAGAGACTGGAGCACAATACAGAAAGATATATACAGTAACAATGTACTGTAGCAGGCTGCAGTGATGGAGGTCGCTGGGAGTGATCCAGCTGCTTTATGGGAACACACTATCTCCTCCTGATGTTGCAACGAGCTTCTCCCTCTCTCAGGTCTGTAAGTAGAACTGCACTCCCTGTATTGCATTGATATGAGATGAGTGAGTGCCAGTCTATTTTGCTTTACCTACTTAAATGTTACTACAGTGATATTCATTAGATACGAAACCATTGCATTTTACATGCTTCGTGCATACATATTATTGTATTAATTAATTGCTGGAAAGTTTATACATTGTTAGTCTCTGTTGTGCAAGTTCTGTACCTTTTTAATACAAGTGTGACTGACGCCATTTTTTTTAACCTGCTTGTACATCTTCAGAAGACTTTTATAGGCTACTCTGCTTAAATTCAAATGAGCCGTTCCCCCTACTGTAGTCTGTTTATATTATTTTTTACATAGATATGAAGCAGAAGTCTCTGGAGTAGAATGCTTACCTAGGAAGGCGCCGCCAATATAGCCCGCTCCAGGGGAAAAAAATGGAGGTTTCATTCTCCTGTTTCCCCTTCGCGGCTTCCCATTGGCCTGCGTAAAGCGAGTTTTTTAAACCTCGATGAAGTACCAGCAGCACCTTCTGTGTACAGGCAGTCCTCGGTTATCCGACACAATGCGTTACTCAAAATGGCGTTGTAAAGCGAAACGTTGTAAAGCGAAACACATTTTCCCATAGGAACACTGTTTAAATGAAAGGTTCCGTTCCTGAAGGCATTTTTAACACTAAAATACACCAAATATTTTATGCAGGCAATAAGATATGCAGCACACACATACATTATATAGTGTATATACTGTATTATATATAATATAACATAATAAACAGTGTTTGACAAACCTATACATTTGCACGCCCCGGGCGAGTGGATTTAACATCGTGGCGAGCTCCTATTGGCCCAAGCAGCACACGTGTGGTACTAGGTGGCGAGTAGATTTTTTTGTTTGGCGAGTAGATTTTTTGGTGATTTGTCGACCACTGATAATAAATAATATATTATATAGTATAATATAATATTATATAGTATAATATTATATATATACGCTCTTACGACGCTTTGCAACGTTGTTTATGTGAATGTGTATATATATATACACACACACAAAGTTGCAAAGCGGCGTAAGAGCGTTGGATAAGCCATTTTGGCGTTGTAAAAATTAATATAGGTATGCATTGCATAGCGTTGGATAAGCCATTCGTTGTAAAGCGAAGCGTTGTAAAACGAGGACTGCCTGTATGTATCTCAAGAAGCAGTGGCTCTCCGAAGTTTAAATATGGTTCAGCTCAGAGGTCCTCCTGCTCCCCACCTATATCCCCACGAAAAAAGGGATGATAGGCAAGGTGGTACTGTTTCTTTTAAAGCATTTCAACGGATGAGGTAATAATAATTTGTTTCTGGTGTTTTAGTCGTCTATGCTGTATCTGGCTATCAAGAGTTAGGCTTATTTGGCTAGGACAGTAGAATATTCTGGCTTTGGAGTCCAAACTCCTGTGCCAATTTATAGTAGCCTGCAGCCATGGGTGTAGCTGCCATCTGCCCTATCTGTTGGAACAGCTTAATTGCATTCAAAGTTTTAATTTAAATTGTAACTTCTATTTTAATTGGTGAAACAATACATTTTCTTTATGGCCAATGACCTCAGGAGCACTTGCCGTATGAATAGAATCCCGGTGTTGTTCTTGTAGTCGAGACAAGCATTTAATAATCATTTTGTTTTTATAAGTCACGCAAAGGATACACTTCAGACCAACCAAAGAAAATGCTGGAAAACTGAATAGATTTCATTTTCAAAATCTTGCTTTTATAACTCTCAAGTTAGCTGAAAGCTGTACTTTGATAGCCAGAGATTTCAATTCTTTGTTATACCACTTTCTGGATAAATGTTCTACCTAATAGACTGCTATAAACCCTCCGGGCCAGTTTATAATTTTGATGATGGTTGCATTTTTGTAAATGGGAAAATGTCTGTTTTATTTATCAAGTGGCCTTGTTATATTTCATAACCAGTTCACTCTCTAGCACTAAATGGTGGCTTGATAGGATATGAGTTCATAGTAAGCAGCTCTCAGAGTCACACAAGCCTTCTTCTCCCCAGGTACCTTATGTTTTTACTATTCCTTCCTTCCAGATTGTAAGCTCCTAGTGTTCAAGTGTATGGTAGTTTTTTTATTTTGTTATCGTCTTCCGACCACATCGAACAGCGCTGTGCAGGCCTGTCACTAGACATCTAATACGTGAAAAGGGTGGATGGTGCTTAAGTGCTGGATCTAGGTATGGTTATAATGTCCCTTATGCAATATAAACGGAAAATAATTTGTGGTGTCTATAAATAATCATCCTGTTGTCCAGAGAAACCAAAGCTGTTGCTGGGGGCACAAAAACCCTGAAGGCAAGGGGTAGGATACACATAACCCTCCTCCTCTCCTCATTGGGATGGCCCCTCCAGAGAAGCAATAATAAAGCAGTAGGTACTCGCACAGCTTCACCATGAGGATCTTCCACGTGCAGCCACATCAATGTCCAGAGAATTCCAAAAAAAGAAAGGGATCAGCGCACAGCACTAGAGAGACAGGTCTTGGGTAATAAAAAATGTTTATTTAGCTACATAAAAAACGGAGGGTGTAACCTTGTAGGCGGACGCTCACAGAGGTATGCAAGGGAGTCTGGTTATAGTGAAATTAAATAAGGCTTTTATTGCGCCTGTTTCCTTAACATCAGGAAACCATCCAAACAAGGGGTAAACAAAGCTTCTATTCACTTGGGAGTATTTCTAGTGAAATACTACTGTATGCAGTCCACACTCCATTTAGATAAGCATGTCTCCCAGCCCCAAACATATAGCATGAAATAAGCAGATATATAAAGTCTCATAAATGAAAGTCTTATCTGTTCCTTTTTGTTTGGAGGGAATATCTTCTCTGTTCCTGCGTTGCTACCTTTCCTCAGGTTTTGTCAGCATTCAGGTTTAGAAGTTTCCCCTGTGTCTTGAAAGCAGCTATGCTGTTTCTTCTGGCAGGGCTCAAGACAAGTTGTGAGAGTCAAGGACAATCTCTGCTCTGTCTCCAAGTTCAGCTCAGGTGTGAGCTAAGGAGTCTCTCTTCCTGTCTCAAAAGACAGGCTTTTCTAAGCAATCTAATCAGGCAGGTGGTGTTTGTTAATTGACTACCAGCAGTTAACCTCTACACTGCTGGATTAGAGGCACATTACCTGAACAGGGATAACTCCCCTGTTACATACCTCCCCTGTTTGTGGGAAGCTCGGGCTTGCCACGGCCAAAGCCCATCCTTCCACCTCATTCTAGATATCTCTGTGACTTGAATGAGAGTGGATGGAGGAAGAGAACCCTCAGTCCCGCTGGGATTGGAGCCCTTTCTCCAGTTTATTCGCGTCTCATCCCGAAGGTGCTTGAGATCAGCACTCCTCAGTCGCTCGAGGAGGACTTTTTCTAAGTCTTTTTGCTATGTGCGCGGTCATGAGATTTCCCTCGCGTCGGGTGCTCGTCTTATTGTAGGCAGACTGTATGGCAGTATTTGCAGAGCGTTTAAAAACAGCCCTTGGAGTTTTCTGCTCTTGAAGCTGTCTCTCTGCCCTTTTTCCACTCAATGGGGTTGCTAGTTCAGCCTCTTTGAGATTAAGTTGTAATTCCACCCCCACTTCCAGAGAATGTCCAATCTTTTCAGCTTCATCAGCTAAGGATTCTTCTGGTTTTGATTCAGCACGTGTACCTTCTTTATTGCCTGTTGGGTGGCTGAAGGTTTTGCTAGTGCTTGTTTAGGTAGTTCACATTTTGCAACCTTGTCTTTCAGACGAGCGGTATTCCCAGCTCTCACTGTACCCTTGTCTTCATGGGTTTTTGTGACTGTGGGATACTGACGCTTAGTCAGGGTCAATACTTGTCCTTGTAGAACTGTCATCTCATCCGCGAGAGATCCCTGTTTTTTGAGTGCGTCTTGCAAGTCTCTTCTCAGGGAATTTATCTGCATGCTTTGCTTTCTCTGAGCTTGCTTCCACATTTTTATTCCATTGTGAAGCACTATGAACTTCTTTGCTTTGGCCACAGTTACTTGTTTCAGTTTCTGGACCTTCTTGTGCTCCCTTTTGTGCCGTGTCACCTGGGTTCTAAGCTTGGCCTTTACCGTTGCTTTGGTGACGCTCAGGGTAGCCTTCAGTTTCTCATGCTGCTTTGCGGGGACATACTGGGTAATCAGACGTTCCTGCAGTACTTGAATTTCTTTAACAGCCTGCAGATTGTCTTCCTGCAGAGTTCGCTGCTTCTCCTCAGCCTTCTCAAGGTGCGTACGCAGACCTGGCAGTTGGTTCTGCAGTCGGTGCTCTGCTTCAAACTTCTCACCTTCCAAAAGTCTATTTATTTCTTTAAACTCGTGCAGCTGTTCATTTTTTTCCTTGACGTCGTTTGTCAAATTAAAATTTTCTTCTTTGAGTTTTAAGTTTCTTCTTTGTAATCTTAAATGTTCTCCTTTTCAGTCTCTGTACTATTCAGGGCCTCCTTGCAGTCCTCCTTCCATTTACGCACATCTGCTTTGAGAATGACAGTCTCCTGGCGTGAGACTTCCTTCTCTAGGTTGAGGGTCTGAAGCTCCTTCTGGGAGACTTTGAGATCTGTCTTAAGATTGACAATCGTTTCTTTAGATATGTCCAGCTCCTCAGTGAGACTGTGTAGTTCCTTTCTGGAAACTTCCAGGTCTGTGCGGCAGCTGTTGGTCTCATGATGTGAGGCATCCAGTGCTCTGCGGAGTGTCTGAACCTCTTTCTGAGATACGTCCACCTCTGTCCGGACACTGTTGACCTCCTGTTGTGAGGCATTCATCTCTATGCGAAGAGTGTGAACCTCTTGCTGGAAGACTGTCATCTGCTTCAGTGCCTCCTCATACTTCCGCTTTAGCGTAGCCATCATTTTATCAGATTGGCTCTGCTTTTCATCCATGGCGGAAATAGTAGCATTTGCAGTATCTAGCTCAGTCTTGAGATCGTCCAATTCTGTCCTGGCTGCAGAGTACATTGCGAGCACCGTCTTCTGTAACTCAGCATTATCTTTCAGTAGCTCCGCGTAATCATCTTTCTTTTGTTTCAATTGTTCACGGAGCATATCACAGTCATGCCTGGCATTTTTCAGGGCATCCTCAGGGCTGGTCAAGGGATCGACACTCACTGGTTCCGGCTCCGCTTCCCTGGGATGGTTGGTTGAGGGTTCCTCACTGTTGGCACCGGACAGACACTTCTTTGGGGTACACGACTTCTGCCTTGGGCCCTCTGGATATTCGGTTATCCGCGGGACGAGTTCTCCATTTTCTCCAGGCTGCAGGGCATCTCGGTCCCCCTTTTTCTCCACCGGGTCTGCGGACGTGTCTGTTCCTTCCACGGTAAGTGAAGAACCGCTTTTCTTTTTCCGCCTTTTTGTTTTGGATGACTCCGTCCCACCAGGAATACTGGGGTCTCCTTCTTTATTTAATACTTCAACAGCTTCATTATATACGCCAGGCTTTTCTTGCAGTTGCTTTAGCTGACAGAAATATTGGGTGATCTGCTGCTCCCGCTCTTTCTCTTGTCGACCATATTCGTCATCATAGAGAGCGGTCTTTTCTGTTCGTGCCGAGTTCAGGCACCCCCACCATTCTTGGGGTGTTTTGTGGATGTGACTCGGTTCGGGTTCCCCGTAAGAGATGTCTTCCTCTTTATTGGACTGGAAGGGCCACTCTTCCGTGGGGTAGGGTTCATTACAGGAACGCTGCATCTAGTCCTCCATTTTGGGGCTCTCAGGTGTAGTTTTCTTCCTGACCTCAGGAGGCGCTATTGCAGCTGTTGCCACTGTATTTGCTAGAACCAATTGTGGTAGTCTTACAGGTGGGCATATTTTGCTTGTAGAGGTCGTGGCTCTCACAGGCATCTCTGTAGACTTTTTTTCTTTTTCTTGGGTAAGTTTTACAATATCAGCAGTACTGTGCACGCATTTTCTCTCCTCAGGTATACAGGATGTGCAGTTGCAAGGTAAAAACGTCTATTTGCTTTACACCATTTACTTGCTAGGTGTAATCTCTCATTAGGTATGCTGGATGTGTAGTTGCTAGGTAAAAACTTCTGTTTGCTTTACACCATTTACTTGCTAGGTGCAATCTCTGCTTCAGCCAAATAATGTGATTTTCTGCTTGAGTTCAGTCTCAACTTTGGGTAGTATGACATTCACTCTTCACACTTTGGGATACCTTTTACACAGTTCAGCAATTCCTTTTTTCTAGTACGCAATTTTACCCTCAGCACTTGTTTACTGAAAATTCCCCTACTACAGCACAGTCTTGCATCAATTTTCACTTTTTCTGCATATACTCCATTCACAACTGGTAGTCCTATGCGGTGTGGCAGCCATCAATACCGCTCATTGGTTACCCTTTGTATTCACTGCTTCAGCTAAACATTTGAAAACAACAGACGCCTATCCCTTTAAAGGCTAACTCACTTCTTGAACCCTGACTATGGCTGGAAGGCAAACCAGCTATTTCAATGACCATATTACACTTTATTGTGATAGGCAAATAAGGTTTACCTGCTTCAGCAGTCTCTCTCTCTCTCCTCTTGGGATTGGGGAAAAGAGTCCATCTGTGGTTTTGTAAATTTCAGTGCAGTGTAAATTTCCTGCCTGGGTGTGTCCCTTTAACTCTGTCTCTGCTGCATGAGATCTTTGGTCAGGCTGTTTGTAGGCAAAAAGCATAAAAAATTTCACAGGCCAAACTCCGGGTTCCTTCTAACTTCAAGAACCACCCACTTCGGACACCATATGTAGGCGGACGCTCACAGAGGTATGCAAGGGAGTCTGGTTATAGTGAAATTAAATAAGGCTTTTATTGCGCCTGTTTCCTTAACATCAGGAAACCATCCAAACAAGGGGTAAACAAAGCTTCTATTCACTTGGGAGTATTTCTAGTGAAATACTACTGTATGCAGTCCACACTCCATTTAGATAAGCATGTCTCCCAGCCCCAAACATATAGCATGAAATAAGCAGATATATAAAGTCTCATAAATGAAAGTCTTATCTGTTCCTTGTTGTTTGGAGGGAATATCTTCTCTGTTCCTGCGTTGCTACCTTTCCTCAGGTTTTGTCAGCATTCAGGTTTAGAAGTTTCCCCTGTGTCTTGAAAGCAGCTATGCTGTTTCTTCTGGCAGGGCTCAAGACAAGTTGTGAGAGTCAAGGACAATCTCTGCTCTGTCTCCAAGTTCAGCTCAGGTGTGAGCTAAGGAGTCTCTCTTCCTGTCTCAAAAGACAGGCTTTTCTAAGCAATCTAATCAGGCAGGTGGTGTTTGTTAATTGACTACCAGCAGTTAACCTCTACACTGCTGGATTAGAGGCACATTACCTGAACAGGGATAACTCCCCTGTTACATACCTCCCCTGTTTGTGGGAAGCTCGGGCTTGCCACGGCCAAAGCCCATCCTTCCACCTCATTCTAGATATCTCTGTGACTTGAATGAGAGTGGATGGAGGAAGAGAACCCTCAGTCCCGCTGGGATTGGAGCCCTTTCTCCAGTTTATTCGCGTCTCCTCCCGAAGGTGCTTGAGATCAGCACTCCTCAGTCGCTCGAGGAGGACTTTTTCTAAGTCTTTTTGCTATGTGCGCGGTCATGAGATTTCCCTCGCGTCGGGTGCTCGTCTTATTGTAGGCAGACTGTATGGCAGTATTTGCAGAGCGTTTAAAAACAGCCCTTTGAGTTTTCTGCTCTTGAAGCTGTCTCTCTGCCCTTTTTCCACTCAATGGGGTTGCTAGTTCAGCCTCTTTGAGATTAAGTTGTAATTCCACCCCCACTTCCAGAGAATGTCCAATCTTTTCAGCTTCATCAGCTAAGGATTCTTCTGGTTTTGATTCAGCACGTGTACCTTCTTTATTGCCTGTTGGGTGGCTGAAGGTTTTGCTAGTGCTTGTTTAGGTAGTTCACATTTTGCAACCTTGTCTTTCAGACGAGCGGTATTCCCAGCTCTCACTGTACCCTTGTCTTCATGGGTTTTTGTGACTGTGGGATACTGACGCTTAGTCAGGGTCAATACTTGTCCTTGTAGAACTGTCATCTCATCCGCGAGAGATCCCTGTTTTTTGAGTGCGTCTTGCAAGTCTCTTCTCAGGGAATTTATCTGCATGCTTTGCTTTCTCTGAGCTTGCTTCCACATTTTTATTCCATTGTGAAGCACTATGAACTTCTTTGCTTTGGCCACAGTTACTTGTTTCAGTTTCTGGACCTTCTTGTGCTCCCTTTTGTGCCGTGTCACCTGGGTTCTAAGCTTGGCCTTTACCGTTGCTTTGGTGACGCTCAGGGTAGCCTTCAGTTTCTCATGCTGCTTTGCGGGGACATACTGGGTAATCAGACGTTCCTGCAGTACTTGAATTTCTTTAACAGCCTGCAGATTGTCTTCCTGCAGAGTTCGCTGCTTCTCCTCAGCCTTCTCAAGGTGCGTACGCAGACCTGGCAGTTGGTTCTGCAGTCGGTGCTCTGCTTCAAACTTCTCACCTTCCAAAAGTCTATTTATTTCTTTAAACTCGTGCAGCTGTTCATTTTTTTCCTTGACGTCGTTTGTCAAATTAAAATTTTCTTCTTTGAGTTTTAAGTTTCTTCTTTGTAATCTTAAATGTTCTCCTTTTCAGTCTCTGTACTATTCAGGGCCTCCTTGCAGTCCTCCTTCCATTTACGCACATCTGCTTTGAGAATGACAGTCTCCTGGCGTGAGACTTCCTTCTCTAGGTTGAGGGTCTGAAGCTCCTTCTGGGAGACTTTGAGATCTGTCTTAAGATTGACAATCGTTTCTTTAGATATGTCCAGCTCCTCAGTGAGACTGTGTAGTTCCTTTCTGGAAACTTCCAGGTCTGTGCGGCAGCTGTTGGTCTCATGATGTGAGGCATCCAGTGCTCTGCGGAGTGTCTGAACCTCTTTCTGAGATACGTCCACCTCTGTCCGGACACTGTTGACCTCCTGTTGTGAGGCATTCATCTCTATGCGAAGAGTGTGAACCTCTTGCTGGAAGACTGTCATCTGCTTCAGTGCCTCCTCATACTTCCGCTTTAGCGTAGCCATCATTTTATCAGATTGGCTCTGCTTTTCATCCATGGCGGAAATAGTAGCATTTGCAGTATCTAGCTTAGTCTTGAGATCGTCCAATTCTGTCCTGGCTGCAGAGTACATTGCGAGCACCGTCTTCTGTAACTCAGCATTATCTTTCAGTAGCTCCGCGTAATCATCTTTCTTTTGTTTCAATTGTTCACGGAGCATATCACAGTCATGCCTGGCATTTTTCAGGGCATCCTCAGGGCTGGTCAAGGGATCGACACTCACTGGTTCCGGCTCCGCTTCCCTGGGATGGTTGGTTGAGGGTTCCTCACTGTTGGCACCGGACAGACACTTCTTTGGGGTACACGACTTCTGCCTTGGGCCCTCTGGATATTCGGTTATCCGCGGGACGAGTTCTCCATTTTCTCCAGGCTGCAGGGCATCTCGGTCCCCCTTTTTCTCCACCGGGTCTGCGGACGTGTCTGTTCCTTCCACGGTAAGTGAAGAACCGCTTTTCTTTTTCCGCCTTTTTGTTTTGGATGACTCCGTCCCACCAGGAATACTGGGGTCTCCTTCTTTATTTAATACTTCAACAGCTTCATTATATACGCCAGGCTTTTCTTGCAGTTGCTTTAGCTGACAGAAATATTGGGTGATCTGCTGCTCCCGCTCTTTCTCTTGTCGACCATATTCGTCATCATAGAGAGCGGTCTTTTCTGTTCGTGCCGAGTTCAGGCACCCCCACCATTCTTGGGGTGTTTTGTGGATGTGACTCGGTTCGGGTTCCCCGTAAGAGATGTCTTCCTCTTTATTGGACTGGAAGGGCCACTCTTCCGTGGGGTAGGGTTCATTACAGGAACGCTGCATCTAGTCCTCCATTTTGGGGCTCTCAGGTGTAGTTTTCTTCCTGACCTCAGGAGGCGCTATTGCAGCTGTTGCCACTGTATTTGCTAGAACCAATTGTGGTAGTCTTACAGGTGGGCATATTTTGCTTGTAGAGGTCGTGGCTCTCACAGGCATCTCTGTAGACTTTTTTTCTTTTTCTTGGGTAAGTTTTACAATATCAGCAGTACTGTGCACGCATTTTCTCTCCTCAGGTATACAGGATGTGCAGTTGCAAGGTAAAAACGTCTATTTGCTTTACACCATTTACTTGCTAGGTGTAATCTCTCATTAGGTATGCTGGATGTGTAGTTGCTAGGTAAAAACTTCTGTTTGCTTTACACCATTTACTTGCTAGGTGCAATCTCTGCTTCAGCCAAATAATGTGATTTTCTGCTTGAGTTCAGTCTCAACTTTGGGTAGTATGACATTCACTCTTCACACTTTGGGATACCTTTTACACAGTTCAGCAATTCCTTTTTTCTAGTACGCAATTTTACCCTCAGCACTTGTTTACTGAAAATTCCCCTACTACAGCACAGTCTTGCATCAATTTTCACTTTTTCTGCATATACTCCATTCACAACTGGTAGTCCTATGCGGTGCGGCAGCCATCAATACCGCTCATTGGTTACCCTTTGTATTCACTGCTTCAGCTAAACATTTGAAAACAACAGACGCCTATCCCTTTAAAGGCTAACTCACTTCTTGAACCCTGACTATGGCTGGAAGGCAAACCAGCTATTTCAATGACCATATTACACTTTATTGTGATAGGCAAATAAGGTTTACCTGCTTCAGCAGTCTCTCTCTCTCTCCTCTTGGGATTGGGGAAAAGAGTCCATCTGTGGTTTTGTAAATTTCAGTGCAGTGTAAATTTCCTGCCTGGGTGTGTCCCTTTAACTCTGTCTCTGCTGCATGAGATCTTTGGTCAGGCTGTTTGTAGGCAAAAAGCATAAAAAATTTCACAGGCCAAACTCCGGGTTCCTTCTAACTTCAAGAACCACCCACTTCGGACACCATATGTAGGCGGACGCTCACAGAGGTATGCAAGGGAGTCTGGTTATAGTGAAATTAAATAAGGCTTTTATTGCGCCTGTTTCCTTAACATCAGGAAACCATCCAAACAAGGGGTAAACAAAGCTTCTATTCACTTGGGAGTATTTCTAGTGAAATACTACTGTATGCAGTCCACACTCCATTTAGATAAGCATGTCTCCCAGCCCCAAACATATAGCATGAAATAAGCAGATATATAAAGTCTCATAAATGAAAGTCTTATCTGTTCCTTGTTGTTTGGAGGGAATATCTTCTCTGTTCCTGCGTTGCTACCTTTCCTCAGGTTTTGTCAGCATTCAGGTTTAGAAGTTTCCCCTGTGTCTTGAAAGCAGCTATGCTGTTTCTTCTGGCAGGGCTCAAGACAAGTTGTGAGAGTCAAGGACAATCTCTGCTCTGTCTCCAAGTTCAGCTCAGGTGTGAGCTAAGGAGTCTCTCTTCCTGTCTCAAAAGACAGGCTTTTCTAAGCAATCTAATCAGGCAGGTGGTGTTTGTTAATTGACTACCAGCAGTTAACCTCTACACTGCTGGATTAGAGGCACATTACCTGAACAGGGATAACTCCCCTGTTACATACCTCCCTTGTTTGTGGGAAGCTCGGGCTTGCCACGGCCAAAGCCCATCCTTCCACCTCATTCTAGATATCTCTGTGACTTGAATGAGAGTGGATGGAGGAAGAGAACCCTCAGTCCCGCTGGGATTGGAGCCCTTTCTCCAGTTTATTCGCGTCTCCTCCCGAAGGTGCTTGAGATCAGCACTCCTCAGTCCCTCGAGGAGGACTTTTTCTAAGTCTTTTTGCTATGTGCGCGGTCATGAGATTTCCCTCGCGTCGGGTGCTCGTCTTATTGTAGGCAGACTGTATGGCAGTATTTGCAGAGCGTTTAAAAACAGCCCTTTGAGTTTTCTGCTCTTGAAGCTGTCTCTCTGCCCTTTTTCCACTCAATGGGGTTGCTAGTTCAGCCTCTTTGGGATTAAGTTGTAATTCTACCCCCACTTCCAGAGAATGTCCCATCTTTTCAGCTTCATCAGCTAAGGATTCTTCTGGTTTTGATTCAGCACGTGTACCTTCTTTATTGCCTGTTGGGTGGCTGAAGGTTTTGCTAGTGCTTGTTTAGGTAGTTCACATTTTGCAACCTTGTCTTTCAGACGAGCGGTATTGCCAGCTCTCACTGTACCCTTGTCTTCATGGGTTTTTGTGACTGTGGGATACTGACGCTTAGTCAGGGTCAATACTTGTCATTGTAGAACTGTCATCTCATCCGCGAGAGATCCCTGTTTTTTGAGTGCGTCTTGCAAGTCTCTTCTCAGGGAATTTATCTGCATGCTTTGCTTTCTCTGAGCTTGCTTCCACATTTTTATTCCATTGTGAAGCACTATGAACTTATTTGCTTGGGCCACAGTTACTTATTTCAGTTTCTGGACCTTCTTGTGCTCCCTTTTGTGCCGTGTCACCTGGGTTCTAAGCTTGTCCTTTACCGTTGCTTTGGTGACGCTCAGGGTAGCCTTCAGTTTCTCATGCTGCTTATCTGTTCCTTGTTGTTTGGAGGGAATATCTTCTCTGTTCCTGCGTTGCTACCTTTCCTCAGGTTTTGTCAGCATTCAGGTTTAGAAGTTTCCCCTGTGTCTTGAAAGCAGCTATGCTGTTTTTTCTGGCAGGGCTCAAGACAAGTTGTGAGAGTCAAGGACAATCTCTGCTCTGTCTCCAAGTTCAGCTCAGGTGTGAGCTAAGGAGTCTCTCTTCCTGTCTCAAAAGACAGGCTTTTCTAAGCAATCTAATCAGGCAGGTGGTGTTTGTTAATTGACTACCAGCAGTTAACCACTACACTGCTGGATTAGAGGCACATTACCTGAACAGGGATAACTCCCCTGTTACAAACCTCCTTGACAAAGTGCGTTGCACGAAACGCGTAGGAGTGGTTACACCCTCCGTTTTTTATGTAGCTAAATAAACATTTTTTTATTACCCAAGACCTGTCTCTCTAGTGCTGTGCGCTGATCCCTTTATTTTTGGAATCCTCTGTCCCTAGACATACCTTGGGTAAGGCACCGCCTAGGGATGGCAGGTCTCCGGGAACGGCGAGAGGCAAAATGTAGCACTGCTGCTTTTCTTTTGTTTCTTTTTTTAAACATAGATATGATTGAAGCAGGGGGTCTGCAGAGCTGAACTGCCTTAATTTCGGGGAATCCCTGCTTCCTGGGATATTTACTTCCTTAGAGAGTTGCTGGTATCCTCTGCTCAGGTTTAAAGCTCCTGGTCACATGGGCCAATAGGAAACTGCCCATGGCATCGCGGCTTCCTATTGGCCCATGTGATGGGACAGGTAAACCTGAGCATTAGATAGTGGCACCCCCTAAGCAGGTAAGTATCTCAGGAAGCAGGGAGTCCCCAGAGCCGAAATGAATGCGGCTCTGCTCCAGAGATCTATATGGCCCATTATGTATTGTAGATTCTGCGACATTTATTCTTGTTGTTTTTATTTAGTTCAGCCTAAACCCGAAAAGATTTGTAAATCTACCTTAAATTGTTAAACAACTATTAAAAACAGTAAAATTCACGGTAGATTATACAGCTTTGTAGAATCTCCTGTTGCTTAGTTAACAATTATAGTCAAATAGATTGTATGACTAGTATACACAAAAAAATATAAAATATAAAAACCTTCAGAGTGCTTACCACTAATATTGGTTCTGAGTGTTGAGATTGTGAGAGAATAGTGGGGAATTTCAGGTTCGAAAAAGCTGTCTGTGAGTAGGTTTACTGGCTATGCACTTATTTAACCCAGGCTTTGCTGAAAAACTGTGTAATACGACGTGTATAAGCATATAGGGATTCATGTTAAAATGGACAAGAAGCAAAAAGTGACACACTGCTCATTTGCATGTCATTTCCCAGAATCCCTAGCTGCAGTTGAAGTATTGTATGCTAAAAGATAATGGGGAAAAGAAGGGATGCAGACCTATCTGAGACATGTGAATGTGCTCACAAGTGATTTTTTTATAGGTTGTACATAACTATTCATCAGATCCTGAGGAAGAGTTCTGGGGGACTGTGCCTACTATATATGCTGTGAAGAGGTCTTCCCCCTTCTTGAGAACACTTCAAAGATTATTTGAATAGGAGCCTAGAAGTGTTTATACATAATTATACCTTATGAGAACTTTCGACACAAAAGGAGTTATCCTTGATTGACATTGAGCGTGCCCTCTTATTTGAGGACATCCCCATGTTTTTATGTTTTTAAGAATATAACTCTGAATAGGTGCACTGTAATAGTTCTCCTTCACTGTAAAGGACATATGCCACCTACGGATCCAACCCTTCCCTTTTGGGAAACAACTGAGCAGAAATGCATGTCTCGCAGGCACAGCAATTCCCTAGCATATAGCTGAGTCAGACACCCTCATAACATGTTAATGAGATGGATATAAATATCTATGCATGACGAACAGTAAAAAAAAATAATCAGATTGTTCTTTAACAATGGTGTATGCTTTTCCAAGATTCGCCACAAGACCAGCACAGAAATAATTTAAAAGTATTGCATAAATGTGAGAAGTTATTAAAACTGATGCTATACTATGTAATAAAAAATAAAAAAAAATAGACAGGAAATGTATTAAAAAAACAAACTGATTTATATGCAGCAGACTTGTATACCATTTAGAGGTGCAGTGCCATGTAGCCAGATAAAAAACATTTGGTAAAGAAAAAAATTAAGGCGTCCAATTGGCTTCATCAAACAAATCTAACCACACTGCAAGCAACATTTGTCTGCTTTTTTTTTTTTTTTTTTTTAAATAATTATTAATTACAAATAACATTTCTTAGGGGCCTCTAAATGGGGAAGGGGTTTTCAGTCCAGCCTTTACCCATACAGTATATAACATGTCATATATTAACAATCTTTACATATAATGTTCCGGTGAATGTTTTCTGCAGCTGCCTGTATACTGTATCTAAAAATCTAAAGGAGTGCTAGTGGGCGTGGCTAAATGTGCACAACAAAAAACAAACAAAATATGCCGAAAGCTACTTCCAATGTGACAAAAATACACAGTGCAATACCCATATATTCTCTTGAAAAAGGGTCATTTAGTTTAACCCGTTGGCCAAAGCGTCTTAAGCCTGCTGCCACTTAAAGTCATGACTGTTAGCAGGTCCTAACACTCCCTGAGTTAAAATTCTTATTTACCTCTATAATTAGGGGAAGAATGATCAAACATTGGTCTGTCGTAAACCAGCAAAATGAACCTGACCTGAAAACTTGGAAAGTGGGGAGGGGCGAGCCTAAACTTTGGGGGGGGGGGGAGGGGTGAGGCACTACCCTCCCAGAAACAGCTGAGACTAGCTGCACATAGTTAATCGACACACAGATACCCAACAAGCTCTGAGAAACCCCAAACATTACCACATAATATAAATATATATATATATATATGTATATCAGTGTCAAATGGAGTGCTGGTTGGCGTGGCTAAAGGGTTAAACTAAATGACCCTTTTTCAAGAGAATATATAGGTTTTGCACTGTGTGTATTTTTATCACATTGGAAGTAGCTTTTGGCATCTTTGTTTATTTTTTGTTGTGTACATCTACACTGGCGACACACTTTATTCGAGCTCGGCTAGTCCCACGAATTCGGGTATACCCGGGTGTATTGAGGTTTGTGACTGTTTTCTGCCCGAGTGCATTGGGTTATTTTCCAGGCAGGGATTGAAGCATTTTATTCCCGCTGGCTGCAATACTGCACAGTATATATATATATATATATATACTGCATTACAATTCATGAATTTATGCCATCTGGTAGACACGCGAAGCATTGCAGCCTATTAAATCCTAATCATTATCATTTAACAGATCAGCCGCCCGTCAGCCAGGCATGAACCCAGGCTGGGAAGGCAAATGCAACGGGGCTTGTCAGAGGTGAGGAGCGGCGCATTCCAGGTATCTGCCAGGTACATACTGGGTATTTGCTCGAATAAAGTGTGTCGGTGCAGTAACAATCTATACAGCTGCATGAATAGGATTTGAATAGGAAATGAATAGGAATGAATAGGAAATGCAGGATTTCTATTTTCCGCCTCCCACAAACTGAACGAGTATCATGAATGTGACAATAAAACGCATTGTTAGAAAGAAAAGGTTGGGCAGATACATATACTGTAATAGACTGATAGCACCTGACCAGAATTAGGGCAAAGTCAGTGCAAGAAACAGCACAATATTAATCAAAGAGAAAGTATCCTATACAAATCAAAGGGATTTTTCATTTGATAAATCTGGTGCAAGTAGTTTATTCAGACTTTCCCCCTGTTTTGTAGCAGGGAGACGTTCTTAAATAATCCCCTTTATATCCTGTGTATTACTGTTCCCTCTGCTAATAATAATATGAATAATTTTACTTTATTTTTGTAGTGGCTATGGTACTGGTAGTCCTCCTCAAATATACTGCTAGTTTACATGACGTGATCTGTGAATTCCTTTTTCTCTCTCAATTCCTTTTTTAGGCATGTACAGTATATACAGATGTAGCAGCTCTTAGGCCTCGTTCAGGGTGCTGGCTTCGGGGGCAGGGCGTGCTGACGTGCGTGCTGCCGTGAGCAACAAAGTATTCAATTTGAATACTTGTTGTCAGGGTAGCTACTGCCCTGCCTCCGAAGCCAGGAGTTGCTGCTGACGACAGCTTCAGTAAACGAAAATTTCGTTTCTTGGAGCTGAAGCAGCGTCACAGGGACCAAGGCAGCCAATGAAATCATTCTTCAGAATGATTTCATGACTGCAGCTTGGATACTTTTACCCTGCCGCCTGTAGCCCCGCCCCCTCCCCAACGCTGAAAAGTCTGCTGGGGGATAATCACATGTCGCCCAGCAAACTCCCAGCACTGCCTCCCGCACGCCCCCCCTCCGAGTCCTCAGCTGGCTCCCTGAACGAGCCCTTACTGTTTTCAGTGCTGCGACTGAAAACTCGGCAAAATGCGACATGGCGCTGCAGGCGTCCATTCCTTTCAATGGGCCCCCTCGCAGAGTTAATCCTCCCGGGTTGCAATTACCGCAGTCGCGGGATCGCGCACTGAAAATAGTAATCGCTGCCATATCTGTAGCAGAGATTCTATGTATTATTGTTTTGCTGTGACCATCTGTGTTTTTTGAATGGTGTTTGTATTTCTGTATTTTGACATTGTGTGTATTTTTGTATTGTTTCTGCACTATTTTGCACTTGAGTTTGCACTATAATTAGTATATATACGGTAAGGAAGTAGTCACACTTCAGTGCCTTGAGAAAGCGCAGTAAGGCACGAAACATCTGTCAGCGGTTTGAAAATATGGGGCCCGTGTTTTCGCTGTCCTTCATGTTTGTAACCGATGACGAATAAAATATTTGGATTTTATTTGAGATTGTATGTACAGCTAAACCCCGTTATAACGCGGGTCTCGGGGTCCACCCCGAGACCACCGCGTTACTAACGGGGTCGCGAGAAAAAAAATGGCCGCCGCGCATATTCATCCCGCGGGACAGGAGATGGGAGCGGGCATGTCCCTCCGCTCCCCGCTTCCCCCTGTCACCGCGGGACAGCCCGCGGGGCAGGAGATGGGAGCGGGGATGTCCCTCCTGTCCCCGCTTCCCCCTGTCACCGCGGGACAGGCCGCGGGGCAGGAGATGGGAGCGGGGATGTCCCTCCTGTCCCCGCTTCCCCCTGTCACCGCGTGACAGCCCGCGGGGCAGGAGATGGGAGCGGGGATGTCCCTCAGGTCGCCGCTTACCTCAGATCCCGCTGCCTGCATGGAGGTGGTAGCGGGGGGTTTCTTATCCCCACCGCTGTCCCCGGTGCTCCCGCTGCCTGCGCGGGAGGAGGGGGGGGAGCGGGTGGTGGTGCTGTTCGCGGCCTTTCCTCTGCTCCGACCCCACCCCCCGTCTGTGTAGAGTGAGAGTGTGTGTGTGTATGTATATATGGGAGAGAAAGTGTGTGTGTGTATATGGGTGTGTGTATGTGGGTGTGAGTGTGTGTAAGTGTCTGTGAGTGTGTGTAAGTTTCTGTGAGTGTGTGTAAGTGTCTGAGTGTGTGTGTAAGTGTGTGTAAGTGTGTGTGAGTGTCTGTGAGTGTCTAAGTGTGTCTAAGTGTGTCTAAGTGTGTCTAAGTGTGTCTAAGTGTGTGTGAGTGTGCGTGAGTGTGCGTAAGTGTGCGTGGGTGTGCGTGAGTGTGCGTGTGTGCGTGAGTGTGCGTAAGTGTGTGAGTGTCTGTGAGTGTCTGTAAGTGTGTGTGAGTGTCTGTGAGTGTGTGTGAGTGTGTGTAAGTGTGTGTGAGTGTCTGTGAGTGTCTAAGTGTGTGTAAGTGTGTGTGTGTGTGTGAGTGTGAGCAATGAGCAGTGTGTGTGCAGTGTGTCAGTGTGTGCAGTGTGAGCAATGAGCAGTGTGTGTGCAGTGTGCAGTGTGTGTGCAGTGTGTGTGCAGTGTGTGTGCAGTGTCAGTGTGTGCAGTGTGAGCAATGAGCAGTGTGTGTGCAGTGTGAGCAATGAGCAGTGTGCAGTGTGTGTGCAGTGTGTGTGCAGTGTGTCAGTGTGTGCAGTGTGAGCAATGAGCAGTGTGTGTGCAGTGTGCAGTGTGTGTGCAGTGTCAGTGTGTGCAGTGTGAGCAATGAGCAGTGTGTGTGCAGTTTGCAGTGTGTGTGCAGTGTGTGTGCAGTGTGTCAGTGTGTGCAGTGTGAGCAATGAGCAGTGTGTGTGCAGTGTGTGTGCAGTGTGTCAGTGTGTGCAGTGTGTGCAGTGTGAGCAATGAGCAGTGTGTGTGTGCAGTGTGTGTGCAGTGTGTCAGTGTGAGCAATGAGCAGTGTGTGTGCAGTGTGCAGTGTGTGTGCAGTGTGGCAGTGTGAGCAATGAGCAGTGTGTGTGCAGTGTGTGCAGTGTGTGCAGTGTGCAAAAAAAAATGGAAAAACAAAATATTTTAAATTTTTTTTTTTTTTTTAAACGGGAGCCACGGGAAAACCGCGTTATTACCGAATCGCGGTATAACGAGGCGCGTTATAACGGGGTTTAGCTGTATTTCTTTATATAGTGCCATCCATGTACTGTATGTACTTTTAAGACTTTACACTCTTCTGCCCCTCCTTACATTGCAGTCCTAATTTCTTTCTATTCACCATCCCGTCTCTTGCGTTTTGCTCAAGGATGTCTTCCCTCTACCCCTTTTCTTTCTAAAGCCCTCTCCCACCTAAAACCTTTCCCACTGACTGCCCCACACCTCTGGAATGCTCTTCCCCTCAATTTCCAACAAGCACCCTCTCTATCACCTTTAAGACCCAGCTTAAAACACACCTCTTTATCGGAGCATATGGAGCTCCATGGCTGATACTATACACCTCATATACATTTACCTTGACCCCTTGCTGATACACTTACCAGAACACCCTCCTACTGTCTCTGTAAGTTCTTTTTACTTACCTCTTAGATTGTAAGCTCTTCGGGGCAGGGACGCCTTTTCCTAGTTGATTTATAGGACAGCACGAGCGCAGAAATAAAAATAGTGAGATCTGCTGTAAGAGCTGTGCTGGGAGACACTTAAAGACTGCTTCCCTCTGCTCTCTCTGTGCAGCTCTTAGACTGGTTGCGGGCCGGTAGGATTAATGCAGCCGGAGTCCTGTTCAGAAGCAGAGACCCACGCTGCGTTAATCCTGTTAGGGCAGCCAGCAGTACTGAGCGTGGGGGAGCCGTGAGCGGGGTCCGTCTATAAGCATTTTTCCTCGCGCCCACAACGTAAGTAAATATCGTCAGATCTGTACATACAGGCGGTACTCGCTTTACGACGTTTCGGTTTATGACAAACGGTTCATCCGACGCTTTTCAGTACATACCAATGGACATTTTTACAGCGCCAAAACGGCTTATCCGACGGTCATATGACGCGTTGCCACGTTGCAACAATCAGTCAATCACAAGGCTGCAGCTCGGGGAAATCATCCAGATCAGTCTGTGTGAAGGTTTAGTGGTGTTTTTATGCCCTTAAACATGTCTTATAAACGCAAAAATCAAAGTGATGTTGCTCAAAAACGTAAAAGAAAACCTGTTACTTTAGAGACAAAACTAAACATCATAAAGCGCTAAGGGAAAGGAGAGACGAATACAGAAATTGGACGTGCCTTGGATATACCTCGCACAACTATTGTAACAATTATAAAAGATAAGGCAAGAATATTAGAACAGATTAAGGGTTCAGCTCCTAAGGCACAACAATAAGGCAACGTGTTGGGCATATCGCTTAGGTAGAAAAACTCATCATATGGCTGGAAAATCAATCCCAGAGTCAAGTGCCCATTAGTTTAGCCTTAATTCAGACGAAAGCTTTGAGTTAGAGGTGAAAACCGAGGATATTGAGGAGTTGCTGGCCTCACATCTAACGAGTTGAGCAATGAAGACATGATGCAATTAGAACAGCAAAAAATTGCTGAAGAAGAGGCCCACCAATCTGCAGAATTGGCACAACCTCATAAATCTTTAACAACAAAAATGTTGACTGCGCCATTTAAGCACATTGATAGAACCATGGCCATATTTGAGGAAAATGACCCCAACATTCAACGCGTTTCTTCAGTCAGTCGAAGGATGTCAAACCTAATCAGCTGCTATAGAGAGATATACAGGCAGAAAAGGAAAGGATCTGTCCAGACTTCATTGAAGAGCTTCTTCAAGAGGCCCAAACCTTCAAGTCCACCTGCATCACCTCCAAGAAGTCCTTCTTTATCTGTTCAAGATACCCCACAATCACCTCCCTTCAATAATTTATATATTTTTTGTTTTTGATATTGCTCATACTGCACGTACTGTACACTATACAGTTCTGGATTCAATAAATAGAATCTTTACATCATAATTTATGTGTGTGCTGCATATCTTATTGCCTGTGTAAAATATTTGGTGTCATTCTGTGTTTAAAATGCCTTCAGGAACGGAACCTTACTGTTAAACAGTGTACCTATGGGAAAACGTGTTTCGCTTTCCGACGCTTCACTATCCGACGCCATTTTGAGTAACGGATTGTGTCGGATCACTGAGGACCGCCTGTACATACATAGCAGTAACACGCGTGATATAATAAGAATAAGCACCTCAACATAATAGTAACATTAGGAAGATGAGTCCCTGTCCTGAAGAGCTCACAATCAGTGTGCACCAGTGATTTTTTCTCTCTTCTGGATCATTACTGACTGTTTGGCACTCGCCAGCCTTCATTAACTCACCGACGTCTAAACGGTCGATATCCTGGAGTCTGTCGTCGCCTGTTTCTGTGTGATATATGTATCCATCCAATGTTTTCTTTCTAAAAATGCTCTTTATTGTCACATTCATGATTACTCCTTCAGTTAGTGTGTGGAGGAAAATGGAAAAAAAACTTTATTCATAGTTTTTCTATTAAAGGGATATTGTACATTGTATGTATATCTTTATATAGCACCATCCATGTAAATAGCACTTTACAGAAGTAAGACATGTGACATGATGGGAATAAGTGCTTCATACATAAAGGTAGAGAGTGCTATGTACATTAAGGGCGCTATATAAATAAAGCCATACATACATTAGCAAAAGAGTCCCTGTCCCAAAGCGTTTACAATTCAGGTGGCAGAATGACTTGCTCTGCTGGTATTCATGCTGTTTCATAGATCTTTAGATATACAACAAAAAAACATTCACCTCAACAATTTATGTAAAATTTTTACAATGCAGAACAAAGACAAGCAAGTTTAAAACCAATTTTAAAGCGTACAGGGATAGTCATTAAATCAATGGACATGGGCTATTTTTCTCAGAATAGGGAAACTGTCATTTGATTTTATAGCATGTTATTAATGCTTTCTAATATACAAATGACATTTGTTTTATATTTAATTTTTTTGTATTTCAGTGTGTTGCACCCAGCTGTGTATGGTAGGAAAATATAAGCAAAATATATGCTGAAGAACATTATTGTCATTTCAGATGCGTTACATGCACCTCAAAAACGCCGATTTGCCCCACCTTTGAGAAATGGAAGATTAAGGCATGTTACATGCACATAGCTTGTTTACAATGTGCTCTAACATGGGTATAGTTCTACAAATTAACTTTAATAAAAGAGCATAAGTAGTGTTATAGGGAAAAAGGAGCTGGAACCTTAAGCAAAGTAAAAAAGGATTTCACACCCAAACGTACAATAAATAACTGCTTTAAATACAGAAATGTGTACGGAAAAAAACAGAGCTTCCCCAAGTCTGTAATCTGGCACCTTTCCGAATCCTTTCATAATCACTATACGGTTGGAAAACAGTAGCATTCACTTAACAGTATACTTGTGTTGAAGGATGTGGTTTGGTTGGCCTCCTCTCATTAAATTCTGAGTTTGAAGATCCTGTGCACTTAGTGTGAAGGAATGATTTTTTAACTATGATCTCATATATTTCTATCTGCAATTTATTGAAAGCTGTATTGTCCTTTGAACTGCAGGTCAGATCTGCAGGAGGTCAGATGAGGGTTCCTTTTGAGCCAGACATACATGTAACACTCTCATAAATTATTAACTTCGTCTACCTGCCATGCTTTATAATGAGATCATTAAATGCTTTGAAAAAGCTTTCACAAACCATTCATACAACATGATAGATGTGAGTATGCAGGTACATGTGAATTACTTCTTGTGGCAGGCTTCCTGCAAACAATTTCCCAAAATGTGTTTGTGCCATTTCTACCAATGTTATTGTCCAAGGTGGGGAGAGTGGAGTAGCTGCCCCAGGCACAGCATGATAGGGTGCGTAGAGACACAGCTATCGCTGGCCGACGAAGTGGGGGTGAGGGGAGCAGAGCGGGGACATCTGTCCTGGGCCCGGCGGCGGAGTTAGATCCGCCCTGGTGGTCCGACGTGCAGTATCGGCTGCTTAATTAGACCCTTTGCCGCCTCCAGTATGGGACCCCCACCCCAATGAGGGGGTGAGGGAAAGGGGGATGTAAGAGAGGGGGACTTACTGTAACATGCAATTTGCATCCTGAAACATGTCCTACCAAAATATAAATACAGTTAAAAATTACAGGACTGTTTTGCCTTGGTTCTATAATTGGGAGGGTGGTATAGGGGGAAGGGAAGCACGGTTGCTGGAATTTGCCCCGGACGCAGAAATACCTCGTTACAGCACCTGGTTATTGTTACATAATTTCAAACAGCAGCCACAAAACAATTGTTTTTCAGGTGAACGTGCACTTATATTAAACAGAGATCTTTAATAGATAAAGAGAAGTGTGGATCGGTGGTGGGTGACAGGAGTCCCGTGAGGGCTCCCACTGCCGGTCCCAGCCTCCTGCTCTGCTTCTCTCCCTAGTGCAGAGGGAGCAGGGACATAGCTGCAACTTCTACCTGCTCTCCCCAGCTGTATTATGATGGCATACTCATCAATAGTGTCCTATATCAGTCCCATAATAATGTTCCTTTCCTGTGCTCCACACAAGTATGAGAGGGTAAGAAGAGGAGCTGAACAGTATTAATGACTCTGGTATAGAACTGGTATTAACCAGCTGACCGGGGCATGCACAGCAGTGAATAAGAAGTAGCAGTATAAAACGTTTATTGGCAAATAACAAAAGGTATAAAACACTAATGCCTTTCGTCCCCTACTGACGCTTTATCAAAGAGTATAGGACTCCATGTTGTAGCCCTTGTCTTTCTTTACACACCCAAATATACAAGAGCAAATCCGGGTTCATAGATAATGAGTAGTTTATTGCCTGTACAGCACAGAGTATGACCATGCACACAAAAGTCAATGAGACTCTTTGCCAAGGTGGGCAGGCGTTTTATACATTTTAGATTCCTTTGTTTAAAATAGGTTACTAGGCAGAATATAATAAATACTCCCTTATTCTAAGCCAATCATTTTACAGATAATTAAAACCTGGTTAAAACTGGATTAAAACAGCTCTTTATAGGTATTTCTTGATATCAGGAATGTGGGTAAACTATAGGCACAGTCGTAAATCTACTATGAGCAAAACGCATTAATACCCCACACACATTCTTACACACAAAATGTACACTAAAGACATAACAGAACAGACAAAATGGAAACAGAACATCACCATAAATTCTTCTCCAGAGACCACCCTAGTCCATTTCAGTATTATATCATCCATTTCAACAGTATATTCATTTCAGCAATATTATTTCTTCACCCTTATTTAAGTAGTGCTCCTGCACCTGGAAACTCCACCCCAGGATCCACCAACCTGTGTCCAGGTGGAAGAAACGACCTCAGGTCTACATTACGTGGTAGCATCAATCCAGGTGCAATTGTGATATAACATCAATCATTAATTACACTTCTAATTAGCATATTCTTCAATGACAAACAAACATGATGAAATGTTCAAAAGCCTGGTTACCGAAGACAATGTAATCTAGGTTGCTCCTATAGTTAGAAACCCTGTTGTTAATGGGAATTTGTATAAATACATCACTTTCTCAAAAATCTGGATGTGTTGGTATAAATTAACAAATGTATCATACACACCCTGAATATGTGAGAGGGTGGATATAATTTATCTCTTATACATAAAAAAGATAAATGCAAGTAACTTTGTATATATGGTTGTGTCTTATGTACCATACTGTACAGTAGATTTATACTGGTGGTACAATGTCATTCATCATATAAGGATCGGACAGATTTATATGAAAACCAAGACTTAAGATATATCTATAATGAAGACATATAGAGAAATGTGTGCAAATATATTCTACCCTCTGCTACAACGTCTCTGCTCCCTGTCCTGCTTGTGTTGTAGCTTCCTATTGGCTTCCTCTTAGCCTGAGATTCGGAAGCCATTTTGTTTCCCCTGGATGAACATTTAAACTCAGTAAATATTTTGTGAACCAGGGGGCACTTAGAGCTGAGAATGGCACCGTTCAGCTTGGTCAGAAGCCAATTAGCCAAAATAGAAACAGAGAGAAACAAGCCACTATTGGAAAGTTGTTTAAAGGAAAGATTTTTTGACTGCCATATGGGATTACCTTGTCAGGAAGGAACTATACTGAATAGCTAGTTTCTAGAAACAGAGCAAGACCAAACAGTGGATGCCCGGGCATGTCCCAGGGGCCATAGCTTGGGGGGCCGATTTGTTTATTTATTTTTTTCTATCACTGAAAATCTTGTTCACAAGGGGCCATATGCTTGTTAATATAATTTTTGTGGAAATCATTTTAGGACGTGTGGGAGTCCTTTAAAAATACTTTGCATATAATATATATTTTCTCTAACTGTGGATGCAATGTCTCGTATATAATGTATACCCTGTTCACTTATGTAACAGTATTTGTAACCATGTATAATTTGTCTTGGCTCTATGCCCAGGACATACATGAAAACGAGAGGTAACTCTCAATGTATTACGTCCTGGTAAAATATTTTATAAATAAATAACCATTAGCATATCTCCCAGGTATGGGAGGTACTCTCCTATTTGAGCCCAGGTATCTCCATACTGTATGTTGATGGAGGGAGTTTTGAGGGGATATATATAGTGCTTAGGACTGTATTAAAATAGTTCTCTCTGTCTCTCCTCTCTAAAATCCCATACTGTATTTCAGGGTTTGGACGAAACAGATTTTTAAAAATCCGTAAATGGATTTAATATAGAATTCGATGGCGGAATCACAAAATCTGGGCGGAATAGATCCGATCGCAGGTTAAGATGTATCCGCCCACATTTTTTAGTTCCCAATCTGGCTTTGGATTTCCGCGTGCAGATCGGATTTTGGTCAAAAATGTGCGGAAAATCTGTGGTTTGGATTTTGACAGGTTCACCATCTCTAGTACCAAAGAGCAAAACATACTACAACATCAGTCTCTATGCCAAACGGCAAAGAGTAGCAAGGCGTGCAGTGATGTGGTACCTGCTGGGAAGCAATCGTGATAATATAAATGGCAATCAGAGCTTAATGGGCTCAAATGACATGAAGGAGTAGACTCAAAAACTGTTTGGAAATATTGCTTGTCACAAAGGATTGCAAAGATGATAAATTAATAAAATACGTGAGGTGCTTTACAGGCTTTAGATTTCAGCGTTAAAAAAAATAAAAACCTGTAACCCTTCAAAATAAATGTCTGATTCATGGAGCATATTCTATTCTAGGGGAAAAAATTATATTACTGTAGCACATTATTAATGAACTTCCATATTCCTATGGAATAATGTTATAATAAAATCAGTTTATAAACATTTTATGAAATGACATTGTACAGTTTTTAAAGCGAATAAAAAGGCTTTTATAGCAAAAAAAGAGCACAAGTAAGTTAAGTGATGCAATTAAAATTAGCATTGCAGATTGCAGGTTGTTTTTTTTTTAGATCTTTATATGAAGCATTGGGTCTCCGGAGCTGAACTGTTAATTTCAGTGCTGCTTCCCGAGATATTTACCCCTGTAGCAGTGCTGATATCTCTGTAGGTAGCAGCTCCTACAGGGCTGGTTGGGGCAACATAATGGCGACTTTAAATGTCCCACGTCCTGTGGGCCAAATAGGAATCCGTGACACCACCCCTTCTCCCTATTGGCCCGCATGACTAGAGACATTTAAACATAGAGATACCGGCACGCCCTGCGGAGGGAAGTATCTTGGGAAGCAGGGGTCCCTGGAGCTTAAATTAATGCACTTCAGCTCCGGAGACCCCCTGCTTCAATCCTGTAACTAAAAATCAAAGAAACAAACTGCAACCTGTAATGCTGCTTTAATGACTAACTGTATGTACGTCTGTGTATCTGTATTTATACATCGCCAAAAGTGTACTCAGCACTTCACAAAGAATGCCGTACAGGGAATTATAATAATACAATAAGAGCAACAAAATCAGACAATAGGAAAGGAAATCCCTGCCCCGAAAAGCTTACAATCTTAAGTGGTATGTTGGGAGACTTACAGAGAAAGCATGTGAGGGAATAAGTGCAGTGGATGGCAGTGCTTGGCCTCAATGGTTGGTAGGAGTGACTGTGGGTGTGGGACAGTAGCCATGAGTGCAGGCTGTTGGGATGCTTGATTTGTGAGGCGTTTTAAATGTTAGTCAGTATTAACACAATTAGTAGGGGAAGTGTTGGCAGGGAGGCGTGGGTGAGACAGGTGTGTATATGGCTGGGTCTAGGATTAGGAGAGAGATCCCCAGCAGCAGGAAGGAGTAGATAGAGGATGTGAGTAGAGGATTTGTGGGATTGCTTTATATTGAGGGGGTAAAGAAGTTTTTGGGAGAGAGGTGTATAAATAATGGTGCAGTGTATGGGCACAGGCATAGGTGGAGGAGAGGAGAGATGAAGAAATGTAGATATGAGTGGAGTGGGGAATCTGGAGAGAACAGAAACGTTTACAAAGGAGTGAGGAAACAGAAAAGGCAATAGGGAGGGGATAGCGAGATGCAGGAGGAGAATCTTCCCAGGTTTTGGAGGATAGGAAGAGTACAAATTATCAGAGCATTTTGTTCTCACAGTTGCAGAGTTGTTGACGTGCAGAGTCCAGATCATCTTGTATTGATGTTTATAAATAGTGCAAGCTTTTAGGACCACTCAGGTACCTGTTCAGGTAATTATTTCCATGGCATATTTATATAGGGCTTCACTGAGACTGAATATACAGATATTAATCAGTGTGATGCAAATGGCTAGTGTAATATATAGTAGCAATGCAAAATAAGGAAATGTAAATTGGTCAGGTATTCGAAGGAAGGTGTGGGGGGATCTAGGCTATTGGAAGAGAGCAGGAAGTCTCATTCAACAGCACATTTGCATTAGCAAAAAAAGGGAATTATAGTAGGTTAAAAAATAAAATATTTTCCATTATAAATTTTATGTGTGTGGTCTCTGATGGACATACAAGTACAAGGGAAACCCACGGTTCCCAAGGATCACAGCATTAAAGCAACAAGAATATTACTCCCCGGAAGCAGAGAGGGTTGATAGGAAAGTTCTAGGGTTCCTTGAAACCCCTTTTGAATTCCATCACAATCGTGAAGGTGACCTGTCAGTGCCACAGCAAAGATGCAATACACACATTTTGAGCAATTGAACAGATTGCGTTACAGAATTAAACTGTGATATCATTTTTTTTTTTATCATTATGTGTGAACACCATCTGCAACGGTTGTGTTGCAAAACTTTTCCCAGGACTTAGAACAAAAAGCTCTACTGTAGTACCTCCCAGCACTAAATGAGAAGATCTTCTGGGAACATATGCAATATGAACAACAACACAATTAGGTTTGAGTTTGTGGGATAGCTAAATGGGAATACATTGACCGCAAATTGTAGGTGGCCATAAAAACATTTTGTGGTTGTAGTCCAAGACCTAAAAGCAATGCTGTTAGATGGGTTATTAGCCATTAAACTCTTAGGAGTGCTTTTCTCAACTGGGAAAATACTTGGCCTTTCTTCATATTTCAATGGGCAGTAAGGCAATAAGGTAGATTGTTTGTTGCAGAGATATTTTGGACAGAAACAAAATATTAACTCAGACTTTTTTTAAACTGTAACAAAAAAACCAGAACAGCAACAATGTTTGTTGAAAACATTTTATTAACGTCTCGTTGTAAATGAATCTTTCTAATCATGTCACTTTTCATTAAGGTAACAATGCTTTATATGTTTTTAGAGAAATATTAAAGCAGAATGGAAGTAAATATGTTTCTGCAGAGAATCACACAGCCTGACATGTTAATTGTGTATGGTGTCCTTTTAGTGCCATGTAACTCAACATAATATCCTTTGAGACTTTTGTTGTTTTATAGACTTGCTGCCCATTTTCCATATTCTTAACACCTTTAGTTGTATGCCATCAAATCTGAAATTTGGGGTCTTGTGCATACAGAATGCAAAAAGTAAGAAAAATATGGCTTGTATTTTATTTAATGTTTTTTTTTTTTAGGTTGGCATTTGCATTGGCATACTGTAACTTTTGTATTCCAATGTAAATGTATTTTGTTTTGTGCTTATTTTCTTATTTGCAGGCTTTTTTTTAGGTGGGTACAGTATTGGCATTTTTATTAATTCAAATGTACAGCATTGTCTTTTTTATTTGATGCATGTATTTTTTGTTTTGCAGGTTGCCGCCAATTGATTGACAGTGACAGACCATGCCCACAGGGCATTGGTGTGGTATTGTGCCAATTAATTGGTTTATTGCCTTTTTTTGTGTTATGTCAATGCAATGCGATTTTTATTTGATTCATGTACTGTACTGTATTTATTTTTTTGCAGGTTGCATATTGCCTGGCATAGTGACAGCTCATGCCCACAGGGCATGGGTGTGCCACTGTGCCAATCAATTGTTTTTTTGGCATTTGTAATGGGGTTTTTTCTATGTAATACTGTGTTTTATTTTTGGCCGTTTTTTTTTTTTAAGCTTGACCATTTATTTCTATAGTGTTAAAGCATGCCCATATTTATATGGGCATGCTTTAACACTGTGCCAATCAATGGGTAGTAGATGTAGTGGGCCCTGAGTGGGTGTTACGCCTCCCAGGTGGGTATTGGGGGATGGTGGATTAACCCCTTAATTCCTAGAGTGGTTACTAATTGCTAAAGTGATTAAGGGGTTAGGGGCCATTAGATTGTATTTTTTTATTGTACTGTTACTGACAAGGACAGTGATGATGATGAGGACAGCCTTCATCTGGCAGGGGTAAGTGCAAGTTTTATTTACTTTATGCTGCTGGTTTATGTTTTATTTTAAATGGACAAATGCACTAGTATCCATATCTGGATTACTCATTTTGCCCATTACTGTACTGTATGTGTTTTGGGGGTTGTTGGGGGTACAGGGGGTGGGTTGTGTGTTGGTACAGTAGGTAGTAGGTATTTTCATGTTTATTGTGGGTAGAGGGATTGAGTGAAGGGGATAGTTGCCACATGGTGGGTGGTCAGGTCTCGGTGGGTAGTGGGAGGGATTAACCCTTTCATTAACATAGCAGTTACTACCGCTAAAGTAATGAGGGGGTTAACCCCCCCAATGCCCACCTGAGAGGCCCAACCACACATATCATGGGGCTATTACCCTCTTCACTCACCCCCTCTGCTCCCAATAAACCTGGTAGTCTGCCTTAACCCCTTCATGATCTTAGCGGTTAGCTGCTAAGGTAATGAAGCTGCTTACATTTTATTTGTATTCATAGTGTGCGTGAGCAGGGGGTCTCCTGAGCGGAACCGCATTGATTTTAGCCTTGGAGACCCCCTGCTTTCTGAGATTCAGACCCCGTTATGAGGTGCCGGTATCCCCGTCATGTTAAAATTCTCTGCGTCACGTGACCGGATGCCATTGCGGGGAAAATGGCACCCGATACAGAGGCCTGCATCTCGGGAAGCAGGGGGACCCGAGGCTGAAATCAGCTTTGTTCAGTTCAGGAGACCCCCTGCTCACGCACACTATGAATAAAAATAAAATGTAAACAGCTTCATTACCTTAGTAGCTATCTGCTAAAGTAATGATTTTTTCTTTGTAAGAGGTTTTTTTTTTTTTAATACTAGTGTGCGGGAGCAGGCGGTCTTCTGAGCTGAACAAAGTTGATTTCAGCCTCAGGGACTCCCTACTTCCCAAGTTACAGGCCCCGTTATGGGGTGCCGGTATCTCCTGCAATGTTAAAATCCCACGATCACGTAACCCACAGGATTTTAACATGGCATGGATACCGGCACCTCATAATGGGGCCTGTAACTCGGGAAGTAGGGGGTCCAAGGACCTGAAATCAATGCGGTTCAGCTCCAAAGACCCCCTACTACAATACTGTAGTATTAAAATTAGATAAAACCTCCGCGATTGCCTGTTAGAGGAGCGCAGGTAGAGTGACTGATTCAGCCTATCTCTTACAGTGTGTCTCTTATAGACAGGTAGACCCCAGTAGGATTAACACTGCAGAGACCCCTGCTGTGTTAATCCGATGGGCCATTTAGTCTACAACAGACCATATTGGACCACCCCTATATTGTGTGATTCAACCCTAGAAATGGTCGGAAAACGCCCGCTGCATTTGAATATACAATTGACTTGAATAGTCTATAAGATGAAGTATGAGTATACACACACACACACTCCTCTCATGGCACTCCAGTCCATCTTTATTTGACACTGTGTACTACCAAAGGGGGTACATAAACACCTATAGTAAAGACAAGATCAGGAGGGTAGGCACACATAGCGACATATAATGATTCACTGATTCAATGTTTTGGTCGCAGACAGGATGCATAAACATATGTATTTCAACAAATCGTTCCTCCAGGAGCTTCGCTTTTACATTAATGGTTGCAGTCACGTAGTACAAAAAGCTTACCAAAGGAACAACAGAATCTGTGCAGCTTTTCTTTCCTCGCACAGAACATTATCTCAGATCATATGCACCAACCTCCCACACACACTGTTTACAATTATGGCAAAATAGTTTTTGTTGCTTATGATTGACTATAATTAACAGGTAACTGATGACTGCAATTATTAGGAAGTAAGGCAATGCGGGTTCTTGTGCGGCTGTCTTTGTGAGCTCAACTCTAAACCTGCACTTCACATTTTCCCAATTAGTCTTTGCTCAACATGGAATTCCCCTATAATTATACAGATGAAGACCAGGTTTTGTCACTTGATTTCAAGTGGAAAGCTTCAGCTTTTTATTATTCCGTAGCCACAGCTTGTTCACACAAAATGAGGAATTTAGTCCGTGATGCACAAAATCCCCTTTTCCACAGATTCTTTTAGATTTGGCGTTTCTGCTCTGTGGTTAGGATATGAGGCAAATTAAAATGTCCAATTTTCAAGCCCATGATTTTGAACGGGTCACTATTTTATTCAGTAAATGTACAGTACAGACAATGTCTAGTTTCTTTGTGTCCTTCTGTACGTATTGTCAACTTCCCGAATATTGTTTGTATCAGGTTTTTTATGATGAGGGTTTTGCCATCTAATGCCTAAATCGGTATCTTATGATGAAGGAAAAAACTACTGCTGAATGTTTTTGTTTAGCTTTAAAAAATAAATAAATAGGAGACGTTGCCCCCTTAAAGCCGCTGAATATGTGCCACTGAGCAATAACATATATTTTTTTATTACTATCATTACAGGATTGACGCAAGTGGCCTTCGGAGCTGAACTGTGTTAATTTCAGCTCCGGGCCCCCATGCTTCCAAAGATTCCTACCTCCGTAGCGGTGACGGTATCTTCATCTGCAGCCAGGGAATTTGCGTTCCTTATTAAAGGGCGCCATTTAAATGTCCTGTGTCACCCGGGCCAATATTGAGCCTTGACATCATCCTTTGCGACTTCCTAGGTAGACAGATTCCGGCACCCCCTACGAAGGGTAGTATCCTTGGAAGCAGGGGGTCCACGGAGCTGAAATTAACGTGGTTCAGCTCCGAAGTCCCCCTGCTTCAATCCTGCAATACAAACATAAATAATTAAAATCGCAAAGTGCTACATGTTTTGCTGCTTTTAATTGAAACTGTAGTTTGTGAGGCTTTGCAGGAAGTACTCAGGTAGTTTTAAGAAGATTACCTAAAAATAAAAAATAAAACCTGCAGATGCTAACATAATAATAAGGCGGACGTTGGAAACTTAAGTAGCGGTTAAAGCAACTTCTCAAGAGAAATCAAGAGAAATGTGAGCATTGAGATGATCAAATGACTTGTCACATTGCCATAGGTAGAGCTTTCTATATATACAACATTTTGAAAACAGATGTTAAAGGAGCAGTTACCCGGGTTTCTTTTTTTATCTACCATCGCCCATTGTTTTTATATGGATGGGAAGCAGTGATTCCCCTAGAGCTCAACATTGTTCATTTCAACTGTATTTCCCTGAGATACCTGTAAATCTAGCACCGGTGCTGTCCCCTCCAGTGGAAACAAAATGGTGGTTTGAATCTTTGGCATAAGGCAAGCCAATGGGTAGCAATCATCTGTTGCGGGTTCATATTAGCCAGTATCAATATGCGGAGCGGCTTCATATTGGCCCGTATCAATATGCGGTGGTACCAGCGGTAGCTCTACAAGAAAGTATCTCGGGAAGCAGGGGATCCCCAAATATTAAATTAACGTAGTACAGGTCTGGGAACACAGACGGGTGGACAGGGGGGAACTGCACCTTTAACAGGAGCTACATGTGTAGATAGTGAGCCAAAACAAAAATATAATTGTATGCAAATTATTTATGCTTGGTTTTCCAATTGGTCAACAGGACACAGCAGGGTCGTGGCAAAAGTGAAAGGACTTTTTTTCATTTTAATTCAAACTGCACCCAAGCGTTTGCCCAGTTCATAAAAAAAAACAGAAAAACTCCACATTCCTAGTACAAACACTTACTACGTGTACGTCATTTTCTCTCTCACATGCTTGCCTTTAGCCCCAAAATAGGTAACAGGACAGTTAATCCTAGCGGGAGTCGTCCTTCTATTCATAAGTGAAAATGTCTCATTTGAAGGCGTCTGGAATAAGTGGGTATTTGTTATTTTTGGAGGAAATGAAGCCTTAAAAAAAATTGGCTCAGAGTTTCAATATTCATTCCGATTCCCAGAAAAACTACATAGTATGTACTATGCTATGCAGCATCTTTATATTTGTGCTACAAATACAGCATACAGTATTTATATACATACCGTAGAGCGCATGGAAATGGATCATTCTGCCTTTTTGTCTTTCTTTGACCTCTTCGCTGTTGATGTGTGACCTTCATTTCCCTTTTATTCCATTACAGAGGAAAGCTAGGACCTGGCAGTAGGCACCTACCCATATTATCTTGGCCGCCTATTAAATATTTAGTGAAAGATTTTGAAAAAGAATGTAGCCGGGGCCTGACATTTCTAGCTCCGTTCTGATGTCATGCTGAATGGAAAAGCTTGGTTATTTTAGCACAGCCTTCTATTATATAGAAGTCTATCTCATTTGTGCCCTATTTTAAAGAACATATCAAAAATAAAAAAATCAGTTGAAGGGAGGCTGTTATGTTGCAGTTTCTTGGAGTATTATGTGCTGACAATGATGTACATACTGTTCAAATATAATAATATACATATCTTTAGTGTGTTGTCAGTTTATCAGATTAGCGATGTGTATGTACATATGCGTATATAAGTTATCATTTGTTTTGTAAAGATTTAGAACCTTTTTCAGTAACCTACCATATGCAGATTAAATCTGGCAAGCTTTTTATAGAAAATATTTTCATTTTTATTGAAAAAAATTACCACCATGTGACCTTTTATAAGACATTAACCCATTAACTTGAAGGCGCTGTAAGAAGCCGTATGGCTTAGCACCTCTTTGTAAGGTGTAATGTCCGTAAACAAAAATCTACTTCAACTTCCCCCTGGGAAATAAAAATGCTGTTCTGCAAAGCAACGTTAGAAATGTCTGCACACGTCCAAGTGTCCACTATCACTGACACAGGAAATGGGGAACGGAGTAACATTGTGAGGTTCTTCAGGATGTAGTACTAGAGACTGTGAGAGAGGATGGTTCTGTTGGTACTTCAGTGAGATTACAGCACTTGCAGTGTATTTTGAAGGAGCCTAATTTGTGATATTGAGATGGATATTAATAATTATTAATTTGGCTTGGCAGTCGATTGCAACACAGGGGGCCCCAATGTTTTTATTCTGTTTCTATCATTATTCTGATTGTTGTTACTTTTTTTTTTATTACTACGGTGATTATCATGTTATTATTTGGAAACCAAACAACATAATGTAATGTTATATAACTTTATTATTGTTACAGTAGAAGGTAATTTTTGTCACTGCTGAATTTTTTAAATAAAGACACTTGGCTAGCAAAATGAAATAGAGTAATGTTTTATAGCTGCCAATGTACAGTAAGCATGTCATCTTGTACTGAGAAGAGACATGAGAATAAGTATTTCTTCTACAGTCATTGGTTATGCTATATTCTGTGAGACTACATTCTTGAACCAAAGTTCATTTCATTCTTGTTCTACCAACTGGAAAAGTAAACTCAACTTTATTTGAGTTGGGAAGTAATAAATAACACGTTAACATTTGTACTTCTTTGCTAGACAGCATTATACACACACACACACACACGTGAATTGCAGTAACGATCCATGAGACACAAGTAAACTAATCACTTCAGTTGCTTTGTGAAGCCTTCACAAGCAGAAAAAGAAGGTTAATATCAGTGCTATAGTGTTACTTTCGAACTATTGGGCTATGCAGAGGCGGAATTAGCTGCCCCGGGCGCAGCAGTTTAGGGGCACGTGTGCGAGGGGGGAGCGAGATAGTGGCTGCAGCAGAGGAGGAGATGGGCGTCTCATGATGTGGCAGAGGAGGGTGCAACCTGCAACTGTAATGTATTTTTTGTGTTTTTATTTGGGGTGAGCTTTAAAAGATTTTGAACCTTCAGGTAGCGTGGAACGGTATACCCTCTGTTTCTTTTTAATGACTATAGTACAGGCATACCCCGGTTTAAGGACACTCACTTTAAGTTCACTCGCGAGTAAGGACATATAGCCCACTAGGCAAACGGCAGCTCACGCATGCGCCTGTCAGCACGTCCTGAACAGCAATAACGGCTCCCTGTCTGCACCGAAGATTTGCGCAAGCGGGGAGACTATAGGGCCTGTTACAAATGCGTTATTTACATCAGTGATACACGTATATGATGATTGCAGTACAGTACGTGCATCAATAAGTGAAAAAAAGGTAGTGGTTCACTTTAAGTACATTTTCGCTTAACATACATGCTCTGGGCCCATTGTGTACGTTAATGCGGGGTATGCCTGTAGTGCTTAATTTATATATATATATATTTATATATAAGGCAATCCCCACTGTGACAGTCTTTTGTCCCCATACATCTGGCCAATATATTGCAACTCAGCCAGATATATAAAAAGGGATGGTCTTTATTCTGCAGCCACTGCATGATGTTCGTACAGCGATTGCAATCATGTGTCAGGATAGCTTCCAGGCTCCTGGACGGTACAGGCCTGCTGGTAATGAGGCCTCACTCAGTAGTGATTGCACCCAGCCCATCAGGGACTGAGCACATGTCTCCCTCCCAGCCGGGAGGAGACGGCTTACATCCTCATCCCTCAAGGAGGGAGAGGGAACTGCCTGAACCCCACCCTGTGAGGGCTGGGTTCATCTCTATAATTTAGGACACCTCCTCATTGGTGCAAAAGGGGAGGGCACAGGCTCTGCATCTTTATTGGACATACACAGACTCCCATGTCATCTCCACTTCTGCCACTCAAAGATGCTGTAGGAGGAGGGGAAACCCCCACATGATAACCTGTCACTGTCTGGATCTTACTAGAACTTACATGACAGGGAAGGCAGAAAGATAGCTGGCCCAGCCATGGCTTCATAGATATCTATATATATATATATATCGAAAAGCTGTCTAAAAGAGGCAGGCCTTTTTGCTAAGGTGTATCATGTGTTCAGGGACTGAAATCACACACATGCAGCCGCACATTTTTTTTTAATTTCCTTTAATTTCACTATAGAAATAAACCGCAGAATCCACCAGTCTTATGAGAAATAGCAGCTTATGTATACGCTAATGATACACCCCAAATACACTGTCCGATATCTACCTAAAGAGTCATTAAAAAAAGCAAAAACGTACAGTACTGTATGGAGGAAGCATAGGCATTTGTTTTGTAAAATTTACTTTACTACCAAGCAATGATCTGTTTTATGTATAGAAAAGCTCAGAATACAAATGACTACTAAATATTTAGTTTGACATTCCCAGTGTAGCAAAATTATATCCTAAAATGTTATTGTATCTCCATTGCGTTGCTTATTGCATTATGAAATATGCAGTTTACTAAATACAAGCGCAGTTGCTTATTCCTATGAATAAAGTCTTTAGTTAAGTGCAAGTTATGTAAATATATTTGTTATACCAGCAACCTTTACACACTATGCAGTAAATTACATCCAGCACTTAAAGCAGCATTACTATTTTCTGACTTTCCCCCCCCCCTTTTTCTTATTCTTATATATGTAAAACATGTGACAATGTATAATTCTACATTCTTACCAAAGCTGGCAATTGTTTGGTGCTCCTGTTACAGTATACATCTGTAAAAATCTGTATGGTGTTACTAACCTAATGGTAGCTTCAGTCAGTGTAACTCAGCAGCTACAATGTATCCTTATATTACTGAGTAACATTGCCATTTTATTACAGCTCAAACTGCTGGGAATATTGACAACAAATAATTTTACAGCTTCAAAATAAAATGTACATTTTTTTTTCAAACTTATATTTTTTTATTTTTCATAACATAATAACATAAAAAGGATAAGAACAATAGGGGAGCCTCTGCTGCGGCCACAATGAATAAAGTCTGTGAACAGTGCTCTGGGTATAAATGCAATACTAGAGGATAGAGAAAGAGAACCCAATATAGCACTCAAGTTCACCCTCTGGTGATTAGTGAATGAATTAAAACATAAACTTTATTAATAACAACGTATAAAATAATGGGTGTTAAAATGGGTGTTAAAATCACGTACAGGCATACCCCGCTTTAAGTACACTCACTTTAAGTACACTCGCGAGTAAGTACATGTCGCCCAATAGGCAAACGGCAGCTCGCGCATGCGCCTGTCAGCACGTCCTGAACAGCAATACCAGCTCCCTACCTGTACCAAAGCTGTGCGCAAGCAGGGAGACTATAGACACATGTGTTATTTACATCAGTTACGCACATATATGACGATTGCAGTACAGAACATGCATCGGTAAGTGGGGAATAGGTAGTGCTTCACTTTAAGTACATTTTCACTTTACATACATGCTCCGGTCCCATTGCGTACGTTAATGCGGGGTATGCCTGTACTGCAGGTGAGTAGATCCATAATACTGATATCCGTATAGGCTCAGGATTAAAAAATAAGTCGCTACTGGTCACATCACCTATTTTTACCTTGGTTTATGCAGACTTTGCTTAATGTGACCAGCAGTTTAAACATCTACCTGAACACACCCTATAGTATTGATTTTAACACAAGTCCACACTAGGATTTCTGTGTTGTCTCGTCAGGTGTGTGTGATCTAGATATACCAAACACACACAATTATTTTTTGATCCTGAGCCTATACGGATATCAGTACTATGGATTTACTCACCTGCAGTACGTTGTTTTAACACCCATTATTTTATACGTTGTTATTAATAAAGTTTATGTTTTAATTCATTCACTAATCACCAGAGGGTGAACTTGAGTGCTATATTGGGTTCTCTTTCTCTATCCTCTAACATAAAAAGGACAAAGAAAAGGGGAAGGGCAATGGGTACAGAAAGTAAAAAGGTTAATTGGGATAGGATAGTAGGGTAACATCCATCATGGTCTCCGCGCAGGGAGCGTACAATCAAATATACTCATTGATACACCCTTAGTCATAGCTAAATCTACTTAGCAATTAGTAATCTCTACTAGGCTTATTTCGTAGTTCAGATTGGATTCTTCCAAATATATGTCTCCCAGGGGTCCCAAGTTGTCAAAAAGTTATTGTATCTGTCGTGGATTAGACTAGTGAGTCTCTCCATTGGCATTATATAATTTATCTTGTGCATTACCGCGGTAAAAGAAGGGGAGTCGTTCTGTTTCCAGTTTTTTGCAATTAGTTGCTTTAGCTGCTGATAGGATCTGTGTTATCAAATAGTCTAATTTCCTCTCCAGCCCCTCGGTAGGTTTTAGTAAGAGCACGGTTTCCATATTCCAAGATAAATCCAAACCTGTTACCCCTTTTATTAACCGTCTGATTCTGCCCCAGAAAAGGATTATCTTAGGACAGGACCACCAGATGTGTTTACATGTGCCTAGTTGGCCACAGTTGCGCAAACACATAGGGGAGGTTAGTGGCAAGAAAGAGTGGAGTCGCACAGGTGTATAATACCACCTGTGCAAAACTTTCAAATTTGTTTCCCTAATTACTGAACAACGAGAGGCTCTGGCTATCCTTTCGTAGATTTCTTCCCAGTCCTCACTCTCTAGGGGTTTCCCTATGTCATTCTCCCATTCTGATATGTTTTTACTTGTTTGACCTTCGTGCTGTTTCAATAGTATCTGATAAAATTGGACAATCGTCCCTTTGTGGTATTGACCCCGTTGAAACAGACTCTCAAAGTTGGTAAGTGGTCTGATCCAAGTATCTCTTGGTTGTATCGAGGAGACATAATGGGTAAGCTGTATATATTGGAATATTTGCGTACTTGGGATACCATATTCCTCCCTTACTGTATCTCCATAAATGATTTAACCCTACCACCTTTCTGCATATCTCCTATTTTGGATATTCCTTTTTCGTCCCATTGCTTAAAAATATTCGAGTTGTGTGCTGGTGTAAATTCAGGATTAGATCTAATCAATGTCAAAGGTGAAGGAATGGACGAGATTTGTTTGTGTTTACAGTTTTTGTCCCAGATATTCAGAGAGTGTAGCAAGACTGGGTGATCTCTGTAGTATGTTTGTCTGTTTGCTTTTTTTTACCCACAAAAGAGACGCTAACTCTCATACCTGGCTTCCGATCTCTCTATGTCCACCCACGGTTTTATTCCTGGGGCAGCGGACCAGTAAATTAGTGGGCTTAGCCTAGCGGCATCATAATATTTGGCTAAGTCTGGTTTACCCAGGCCTTCCCGGGTCAGGGGGAGGACAATCAGTTGCTTCTTTATTCTGGGTTTCCTACCGTTACAGATAAATGTAGTTATCTCTCTTTTCAAATCCTTAATTACATAAATTGGAACTGTTACTGGTAGTACTTGGAATAAATACAATATTCTGGGCAGTAAATTCATTTTAACTGAGATAATCCTACTCGACCAGGATATTTGATATCTTGACCAGGTCTCTAAGTCTTTTTTCAGGCTTTTGATAAGGTTCGGGTAGTTTGCACTATAGGTATCATCATATAGTCTTGTGATATACACTTTAGGATATATCATTTTATCTGGCATTCATTTTATTGTGTATTTTTTTCACCTTGTTTTCTATTTCCTTAGGTATATGTAAGCCTATAGCCTCTGACTTGGTGTGGTTGACTTTGAAGTTTGAAAATTTGCCAAATTCGTCTAATGTGTCAAATTATTTTTTTAGTGATACTTCTGGGTTAGTCAGAAAGTAGGGTATCGTCTGCAAATAAGGACACTTTGTATATTGTTTCCTACAGGGACACCCTCTATCCCTTGGTTCTCTCTTATCCTGGAGGCTAGTACCTCTATACATAGGGCAAACAATATAGGGGAGAGCGGGCATCCCTGTCTGGTTCCGTTAGAGACTTTAAATGGATCTGAAGTGAAGCCTGAGGTACGCACTGTAGCTATTGGGTTGGAATATAATGCGTTAATACCCATAATAAAATTTTCATGCAGGCCCATCTCTCTAAACACTCGAAACATAAAAGGCCAGGCCACCCTGTCAAATGCTTTCTCAGCATCTAATCCCAGAACCAAAGTGGGGCGCTGGTTCGTATTACTGTTATGGATAATATTAATAACTATTCGTATATTATCGGAAGCTTGTCGTTCTGGGGTGAACCCCACTTGGTCTGGGTGGACCAGAATGTTTAATACTCTATTCAATCTGGTTGCCAGAATTTTTGCGAATAATTTTAAATCTGTATTGATCAGAGAGATGGGCCTATAGCTTGAGCACAACGTAGGGTCTTTCCCTTCCTTTGGTATAACTATAATTGAAGCTTTTAGGGAATCTTTCGGTGGTGCTTCACCTCTCAGAATCTTATTAAACCATCTAACAGATATGGTTTCAGAATGTTTTCAAACTTTTTGAAATAGAGATTAGAGAACCCGTCTGGGCCCGGGGCCTTAGAGTTCTTAAGAGATTTAATGGCTGCTGAAACCTCCACCGATGTTATTGGGACTCCTAGTTGGCTAGATTCTGATTCATCCAATTTAGATAATTTTGTTTCTTTTATATATTCATCTAGTTTTGTTTCTGACTCCGCATTGTTTCGGTCGGGGTTTGTCAAATTATATAAATTGCTGTAGTATTGAACAAACTCTTTGTTAATATCAGCCGGATTATATGTTAATTTGTCTTGGTTAGTTTTTATATTGTATATATTAAGGCTCGCCGTTTTATTTCGGAGTTTAGCTGCTAGGTGTCTGTCTGCTTTATTGCCTTTTTCGTAGAAGATCTGATTTGTCCACCTCATTGCTTTTTCAGTGTTTTCTATATATATATTTTTAATATTGCTCTAACTGCGTCTGTGGGGTTTTGTTGATAAGCCTCCTCATTTTCTCTAATACTATTATTTAGATTGTTTATCGTTTTATTTTTCTCCCTTTTCCTATATGAAGCAATGCTGATTATTTTACCCCTAAGAGTGGCTTTATGCGCGGCCCACCGTGTGCAGTCGCTTACTTGGTCGTTGTCTTTTAGTGAAAAATAGTGCTGTATGGCTCTATGGCTTTTTTAGTTTCTGGTATCCTGAGTAGGAGATCATTCATATCCCAATGTATGTTAGCCGGTCTTTGGTGTAGATCTCTTAAAGTTAAAAATACTGGAGCGTGGTCCGACCAAGTTATATTGTCTATTTCTGTTTTCACTATTTGGCCAGCTAGTTCTCTGGATATAAAAATATAGTCGATGCGTGTGTATTGTTTGTGTGGGGCCGAATAGAAAGTAAATCCTTTGGTTATAGGGTTCATTAGTCTCCAGGTGTCAACCAGTCCACCCGTTCTTATATTTTGTTTAAGGGCAATTGAGCTCTTCAATCTCGAGCAATGTTCTTTGCTCGTGAGTCTTGCCTTGTTTTTGTTACAATCTATAACTGTGTTAAAATCACCTCCAATTATTAAATAGCCCTTCCTATTTTGGTTTATCACATCAAAAACCTCATTAATATAGCTTTCCTGGTCGTTATTAGGGGCATATATTAATGTTAATTCTATTTTGCCCAGTTTACCTGATACGATCAACATTCTCCCAGCCTTATCTCTTTTATTTTTTCTATGTCAAAGGGAACACTGGTTCTGATCAAAATAGCTACTCCTGCTTTTTTATTTGTCGCCGGGGAGTGATAGATTTGATGGAAGTTTCTATCTCTTAATGTAACCGTATCTTCTCTATTCAGATGTGTTTCTTGGATCATGTATATGTCGCTTTGTTTAGCTTTGAGATCTCTGAACATTAGTCTCCTTTTCATAGGAGAGTTCAATCCCATGACGTTTTGGGTAGTTACTTTTAATAATTGCGTTCCTTCTCTTGAAAAATGTGGAGGCATCCGGCTTCTCTGCCTTCCTGGGGGGAGCCATATCGTCAGCTCAGAGCTGGGAGATATAGAATTAGGTCAGTCCCAGAACGCTCTTTTCTATATCATTTGCTTGGTTGCATTAAATTGCGAGATCCCGGTGTGGTTCTTGCCCTTTTTCTGGGTTCGTGTCGATACCACAATTGCACCCCTTCACTTGGGCATTCTGTTATTACATGAGACTATTTTTATAGTCTCTGGTTCTTTAAGGTTTTGTTGAGGGAGGTGGGGGGGAGGTGGCTGTTCAACGTTGTTTTTCAGGCTTTAATATTCGGATAGTGCTCGCGGTATGTAGTAAGAGCAATTCAGGGGCCCCAGATTGACCTTTTTGTATATACCTTATTTTGAGCAATATAAGAATTGCAGGGTCTCATGTGGTCAGTTCTGGTGGCAACAACAAATTGGTTCTTATTGTAACTTATAGGCCCGAGGTTAAAGTTCTGTGGGACAGGAACTCAGTGTTTATTGGTAGTGTACAAGGCACTTTCCTGGCAGGTTGCAGGGTGTATTTATTGGGCCAGGGGGGATTTAGCTCTCTTTCTGGTGTTTGGGCAGCTTGATTCAGTGGGGGGAGAGGAGGGGGAGCTGGTTCCTCAGTGCGTGATGGTTGGCCCTTGCCCTGCTAGCAGTTGTCTGCCAGGTGCATCTGCTATTTCGCAGGCAGTCTCTCCTCCGCTCCTTACCTCTCTCGGTGGCTATCAGCTATTGGTTCTGCCCGTGTGCCTTTGTCTCCCCTCTGTCCCGAGCAGACGTCTCTGAGGGTGGTCAGGGTATCGTTGGCGGCGTCTAGCTGATCGCGGTGTTGCGAGTCTATGCTCGCTTGTCGGCCATCTTCGCTCCTTTGTAGCTCGGTGGTCAGCGGCCTTGTCGACGCTACTCGGGTGGCTGTTCTGCACATGGGTATGCCTCCCCTCCCCCGAGACCGTCCGTGGGTTCGGGTTCCTCCGCAGTCCCTGCCAGCCCGAAATCAGGTATTTTAAGCGGGTCTGGGTGGTGTTTTCTGCTCTGTTGTTCAGGAGCTGAGCTGGCGTGCGTACTCTCAGCTCGGCGTTCTAGCCACGCCCCCCCTAAAATGTACACTTTTAATACCAGGAGTCAATGAGCGTGTCATGATTAAAAAATGAAATCTAGGTGTTTTTTGTTTTTGTTTTACAAAATTCAGACACCTAGGAATATTTTGTAATGCTTTTAGGTTTTGCTTGTTAACAAGGTTAGAAACACAGGAAGAATGTAAATCCCTTTAGCTACCCCCTTTTGTATTATATCACTGTGCACTGAAGAGGCGTTTATACAAGAAAAGCCCCCTCTCCTCTATCCTTGGTGGCTATGTACTAAGGCAATCATAGAGCAGAAAAGGTGTGTTTTAATGTATTGCATCATTTTTGGAGAACTCTTTCTTACATCTGGTGCAGATTGTAAGAAGCCTGAACAAACTGTTACCTACAAAGAGATGAATTATCATCCCACACAGTCACAGGCTAAACTCAAAAAGCTCAACATTCAATTACATGTAATAGCATTTGTGATAAAAATATTAATTGGTGCTCAAGTTCAAGGAAACTATCCTTCAAAATCAGTTTAATCAATAAGAAGAAAAGAAAACTAATAGACAATGTCTTCCATCTCAGAAATGTCGCTTACAGGTGCTCTCCTAATGCTTAATGTTCAATATTACAACATTGAGATCCAGAGATACCTGCATATAATGTTTAGATTTTTGTGTGCACAAAATTCCCCAGTAGCAAATAATGGTTTTGTGCTAAAATTGGTTATTCACCACTATCGTACAGAAGCTCCTATTGAGTTTAGTAATAAAAAAAATTATGGGGAATATTAAGTATTTTAATCAATCTGGTACGTCAGGGGTTAATGTGGTTACTGTTTGTCATAAAAATACAAGATATTGTGTTTATGACCAGTCAAGACCCTTCCTGTGTCTGTGCTGATCTACAAAGAGGGCTTAATTGGTGGACTATCACTGATCCCCACTAAAAGGGAAATGTGTGTAGTTTAGAAGGTGGGGGACGATCGCCAGATCCTGGGTTGTCAGCCTCAAAGAAATCTGTAACATTCTTGATACCCCCTGTGCAGCACAGGGAGAAGTGACAAACAGGTCACCGCTTAGGTGGAGGACTTTATTAAAAATTAGGATATCATGTGATGACACCTATTCTTTATAATAACAGGTACCTATTTGTCATCGTTGCAATAAGACAAATCAAATCATAACACACTCTTCATGATTAAGGGGTGCCAAAGACCTATCTGTTTCTCATGCAATAATAGACGTTAGAGTTTGTATGGGAAGTACACAAACAACAAAACAGGTAGCGCTAACCGCAATGTGTGTGGTGTAGTAACTATTACCTTATATATTAATTAAAACTATACATAAGGGGCTGCCTAGGACACAAAGCCTGACCCCCTGGTCAGGAAAACAGTATGGACAGGGAATAGTTCCGTGGGCGCCTATAAAATTTTACCACAATAAAGGATATACGAAAACCAAGCCTGTTGGTTGTGAAGATTGTTGATCCTCACGGTGGGCTTGAAAACAAAGAGAAAGCACAACACATAGCGTAATACTGTTGAAACATTAAACAAACAACATATAAGACAACATATAACAGCTGAATACTGAAATGGTATTTTTAGGACAATAAAATCATTTAATAACAATTAATATTTACTATAATGCACAATTTGCATGGACATATAGATTTAAGCAATTAAAAATCTGAATAGGTGAAACGGAGCAGTTGAACCACCTATTCAGATTTTTAATTGCTTAAATCTATATGTCCATGCAAATTGTGCATTATAGTAAATATTAATTGTTATTAAATGATTTTATTGTCCTAAAAATACCATTTCAGTATTCAGCTGTTATATGTTGTCTTATATGTTGTTTGTTTAATGTTTCAACAGTATTACGCTATGTGTTGTGCTTTCTCTTTGTTTTCAAGCCCACCGTGAGGATCAACAATCTTCACAACCAACAGGCTTGGTTTTCGTATATCCTTTATAGTGGGAAGTACACAGACATAACTCTAAAGATGGCGGCTAAGTATTAGAGAAATTAAGATATGAGGTCTTTCATATATTTAGGCAGACTTTAAACGTCAATACATTTTGGGGGAAATCTTCTAAGTCATAAAACTGTCAACTCAGTAGATGATTTATGACGGACGGGTATTATGTGTGTTTCAATGCAAGAAGGTCTGGGCATAAATGTTGGCATGTTTGTAGGGAAAATGAGAATTCAACAAAGGTTTGTATTAGGATCAGAACATAGATGGAGGTTTGACTGGTAGGTAAGATGACTGCTGCTGGCGTAGATCCCTCAGCTCGGGTGGTGTTACGGATGCTTGGTGCGGCCCCCATCAGGTAAGTGAAGTTCAAAATAGAATTGGTGATTTATGCGATCCCAATGAAGAAACTCCAATAGCTCAACTGTCCGGAAGAATGTCCGCCTCCGGAGTGAAGCTAATGTGCTAGAGTTGTGACCTCTACCCCTACCCCTGAGGAAGTGATGCAGGTCACGAAACACGTAGGGTGTATCATCGAAACATATAAAGAGACGTAAACCTAACCTGTTTCTGAACGGTTGGAAGCGCACCGCTTCCTGCTAAGGAACCACCGGATGTGATCGGAGGTAGCCAGGAGTGACGCGAGACGCCAGATGCAGCACACCTGGAACAGTGGAGGCGCAACCGACAGTGAAGGAGCTGATCCAACGGCGCGATACCTAAGGGGTGCCACATGCTCTCTTTTAGTATTATGTGCATTTTTATAATGTTCTAAATGTGAGTACATTGAGTACCTGTCTTCCTTTTTATAAAGTTTTGTATAGCGATCTGCACCATGATCTCCTCTATCTGTTTACCTTGAGGTACATTCCACAAAGAAAACACCAATCTAAGAAGAAAATTCTTTGATACAGTACATTCTTGGGATATGCTTTATTGAAATTTGCACACTGTGAGAAGATAATTTATAAGAGCCAAGATTCCCCAGAGTCACTTTATGTATATGTTTGTGCAGTATTGCATTTTTCTCTTTTTGGGGGTGATCCATGTTCGTGCTCCCTTGGGATATTTTGGAGAATATATACGTTGAAGGGAACAATTGGAAACAACGATATACATTTTGTTAACATTGTCACCTATTATCACTTGAATAGAGTTTTAATATTCACAATATAAATATTCACACATTCACTTTTGCACTGTCTCTTGAGGAATCTCAGTTCCATACCACTTTCTGGGTATAAATACATAAGCAGAAATGGTTTATTTCCCTGTCATACCGGGTGCCCCAACAAAAGAGAATAATGTTCAGAATCATTCAGCTCGGACTAGCAGCTGCAATTGCAGTCTGTTTCATAGCCTGCTTTCTTTGTAGGTTGTAATACTGTTTAGCATACTGTTGCAACATTAGAGTTATTCATAGATTAAATTATAGGGTACAGAGCGTTTAAACCTCATTGGTTTTTACTTCAAGTATACGTATGTCTTTGTACCTAACAGGACACTTTAAGACAAAACCTATGAGTTTTCAAGAAGCTGTGTACACTATAATTTTATCTGTGAAGAAGTGTAATGTTTACAGTCTAATGTACAGTAGGTCCCCGCTCATACGGCAGGTTCCATTCCATGGCGCCGCCGCAAAGCGAAAAGTGCCGAAAAGCTAAACCAGCGATTTTCGCCGTCTCCTACCCTTCTGCGTATGCGCAGACTTGCAGTCCCCCCTTCTGCGCATGCGTGAACTTAGCCACTCCCCCTTCTGCACATGTGCAAACTTGTCTGTCCCCCTTTTGCGCATGCGCAGACATGGCAATCCCCGTCTCGGTACCGCCGTATTGGCGAATCGCCGATAAGTGAAATGCCGAGAAGCGGGGCCCTACTGTACAACAAATCCGCTCTTTTCCAGGATCAATACCGCGACTTGACCTACAGTATGAACTGCTAACCTGCTTTCCAAATGCAGGTCTCCATCATGTCTAATAGCTTAGTAAAAATGGAAGTGGGAATTAGAAAGGGGTTTGGAAAGAGATCAGGGGGGATCTCTGGAAAACGCCCTGAGATAAAATAGAGGTGGTAGATTTACCTTGTGAGTGCCACTGCTTGAGGGCAGTCCGTGGAAAATAGATAAATAGATTGCAACAAAGATTTGAAGATAGGCAGAGATGTCTTGAACCTGGTCTCTCTCTCCAAATCTGGAGTTCTCCCGGTCTGCCATCGGGACTGATCTTTTGCCTGCTCCTATTTCTGCAGAGACCTGTGTCTGCTGATTGTCTAAGGCTGCGCTTATAGTACTGGCGACAGCAACACGATGTTGCGTGAAAACAAATGTTGGTCTCGATCGCTGGAAGTCACTTCTATTTGATTTTTCCAGCGACCGCAGCGTGACAACAGCGTCACTGGCGACGGCACTATACGCGCAGCCTAATGCTCAGCACCTGTCTGTCATAAGCAGACAGCCCTTTAGAAGCCCTCCTCTGCCTGTGTCCTGTGCCTGTTTATTGTGGTTCTTCCCTGTAGACACGCTCACTGCTGCTTACCACAGCAGTACGCAACGTGTGTGGGGGGGTGCCCCCCAGGGGTGGCGCTGGATTTTTTTGGGGTGGCGTGGGCGCCTGCAGAGGCCCTGCGCTCTTCCCCGAGGCGTTTAAATGAAATGCTGGGGGATTGCTGGAGGCCTCTGCAACAATAAAACTTACTTCGATTCAGATGCTGTGACACGTCGCCATGGCAACGCTGTGTCAAATGACACCGCGGTGTCATGCAGGGTAACGTCACATGGCTGTCTCCATGGAAACTGGGTCACGTGATGTCACGTGACCCCGTGGCGTCATATGACTCCGCACACATGCGATGGGGGGGGGGGGTGGTGCGCAAGAGCGAGGGGGAGCTAGCAGGGGGGCGCAGCTCAAAAAGTTTGCACTCCCCTGGCTTACCAGACCCTTTCGGACCTCACCTCGTTTGTCCCTCTCCAGCCCTGACCTCTGTCTGTTTTCTGACCATCGCTGCTTGCCTGCTAGCCTGCCCCAGTCACTGGACTCCAGACCCACAATCGCTCCCTGTGACACTCGGATGAGTTCAACATATTTTGTATCAAAACAAAAGTGTCACTTGCTTGGCCACTATGTGGCTGAACAGGTATGAATATATCTATGGAACTCAACTACCTTCTCAAGTTTCCAGTAGGAGGCTTCCCGCTCATCTCATACTAATTAATATACAGGGTCAGCGTTTTGCGGAGTGACTTTCAAATTGATACTGTGGTGCCGCATTCCTCTGCTTGTTTTAGTTAGGGCTATTTTTGATGATACTATCTGCTTGACACGGCTGAATCAAGAAATGAAGAAATATCTCTGAAATAGTCTTCTCTCAAAGAACTGTGCTGCAATAGAAGCTATCTGGAAATGTGCCAGCACAGTAAGGTACTGTGCAGTGCTCCAACACTATGTTTTATTACATTACTGAAACCTACTGCTCCTGACATGTCATTTTGATTGACTTTAGAAGCTTTATGACCTGTTAGCATTTTTTGCTCATTTTTTTCAATGATATTATTTTGAGTTACACTGCATTTTAACCTACCCACCTATCCACTGGTGCTTGACCTGCAAAAGCCTGTGAAATATTTTAGAGGAGAATGTTTACCTTCGGAACATTCCAAAGCAAAATAGAAAGGCTAGATGCTTTTCAAGAAGATCTATGGTGGACAAGCTGAGATCTGCTCATATTCTGTCACTGCAATGTAATGGGCTCAGAATGTTGACTTTTGAATGATAACCGTAGCAATAATGGGGCATAAAAAATTGTTGTGCTGCTGATGCAGCTACAATAAACACAGTTTAACCATGGTGATCACAAATGTGTGCGTGCTGCTGATGAAGTATATGACTTTATATACTGTAGTTGATTATTTTAAAGTATCCACTTAATTTTAATGCAAATTATATTTATGTACGTATCATGTTTATTTCTCAGTTCTTACACTATATTATAGTCGCACAGTAGCCCTGATGACAGATGTAAAGTGTGCAGGAAACACTTATGCAAAGTGCATTTCTTTTCAGAATGACGTCCACGGCAAATAAGCCCTCTCTGGCTAAATGAGTTGCATGGTCCACTGCCATCATTTTAATATGTTATTTTAGGAATGTTAAATATTCTTTTCAACAATAAGTTTAGAATTTATCTTGCAGATATGTATTCTTTGGCCATGCATATCAATCGCATGTAAAAATGTTGTTGTCATTTTGTGGATCAAAGAAAAATGCTGCTTTTGACGTTTACCAAGGATGTAGAATTGTGTAAAAGGTCCACAGTGTACAGCATACAGTATAGTGAGCACTCTCTATGACATCCTTGCTATATTTTTGCCAGCCAACCTATTTATACTCCGATGTATATATCAAAGGTCCATGATGTTTGTAACCAACCTTACCTAGCAATCCATGCCACTTATTTTCTTCAGAAGTCTGGATGAACTATTATTGTGTTCCATATTACTGCTCTCTGTATTGTTCTCACACATTTTCTTGCTCAGAATTCTGGGCTATTTGTCCAATATCCAGGTTCTCTTTATTGTAGAAAATCATATATATTTGTAGTGGGTACTATAAATCAGAATGTATTCAAATGTATTATTAGCATATGTTATGAAACCTACTGTACAATACTGCTTTAAAATAGACCATAAGTACTAATCGGTGATAAGCCATAAGGCTCCTTAGATAGCATTCAAGTGACTGAGCTGTAAGACATCCTATGACTTGGCACCACTAAATATGGCCATTACTGTCTGTTTTAGATTTTTTAGGACTTAAACACAAACATGATTTTAAATTATAGATATGTTTAATAATAAACGTAAATATATTTGCAGGTAATTGTTAGTAATAAAGAAGAACAATCTTTGTGTATTTACTGAAATGCCCTTGTGGATTGGGGTACTGTATGTGTGTTTATGGGGATTGGAAATGTTCCTATGCCAAGTGGGGGGCGACAAGGACCTTTTTTTGTTACAGTGGGAATCTTTCTCCCAAGGGTCTGAATGATGAATTGGAGCAGCAATGGTTTCTTTGATAAGCTTGTACTGTACCGGAGTTTTGTATATCACCACACTATTTTATTCTGGATTGGATAGACCTAAATTATGAAACAGTACCTTATTGTTTGTTTTGTCTTTACTGGACTTGAATTATTCTGGATCCAGGGTCATGTCTGGGGTATGAATGAACCCAGCTAGCTTCAACTCAGCCCTCTTTCCAAAGCACAGCAAGACCTGTATATTTTCTTCACTTTATTTAGGAAAGCAGCAATAAAAACAGGCACTTGTGGGTGAGATGTTTGTGTTGGAAATGTGTATCTCTGTGGGTGCTTTGTAGTAAGGGCAGGTGAAAAGAATTGGCCTTGCCATAGGGGTGTAACATGAATGTACTCACTCTGCCAATGTCAGGAAGTAAAGACAGTGGGTACTGCTTGAGACACAGGGATAGGGGTCAGGCCATACTAACTGTCAAAAGAGAGAAGAAAATGGGGGAGCACTGGTGGAGTGAAAAATGAAATTAAGATGCAATATGATAAGCGTGTGTGAAACTCTTAACAGTGGGTGGTGTGGGTCTACAAAAACATCAACACTCACACGGCCTTGTGCAAATGCTTGCGCATCAAGGTATCTTTTGCGTCCTCGCTTCTGCTTTTCTATTCTCGTCTGGATAATTCTTTTCTTGATGTGATTCCTCTCGTCTGTCCTGTTCTTCTCCTTAGTCTCACATGTAGTGTCCCCCTCGGAAGAAATACATGGGGATGTGCGTCAGAATGTAAAATGGTACAAACAGAATTAGAGCAGGTGGGTGAAAAACAATAATACAGGATTAATATAACACTCACACGGGCATGTGTGTGTGCACTCTGGGGGGACGGTATCTTGACCTCCAGCAGGGTATCTCAATTTCAAAGTGCCAGCTGACACTCTGTGGCAGGTGGTGGGGGATAGGGAAATGAGCAAATATATAAAAAATATTACTCACACGGCCAAGTGTGAGTACACACTCGGAAGACAGGTTTCTTGTTTGTTCTGACCGACGTCCCTGGATCCAGCCTTGTGCCAGCCTCTGATGTTATTTTCTCTCTTCCAGTGCAGTGTGGAAATATAACCGCCAAGATTGTTGAGGCCAAATGACTCTTTATTGAACAAATAAATAATGAATAAACAAACTCACCGCTCACTCAACTCGTGAACTGCGGTGTCAGGGTAAAAAGGCCAGTCTTTAGGGGATGTTAAACGGGGATCGTTGGACTGCAGTAAGACTCCCTCCGCGTCCGGGAGGAGCTCTGTGCTTCCCGTGTCCCGCTCCCTACGGTGGCCGCAACAGTTCAAAAGGGATGGGGGATTTTGAGCAACGCGTTTCGCCAAAACGGCTTCCTCAGGCTCCGTAGTTGTGATGGGTAAGGCTCGCCGTTCCTCCTTTATATACTGCGGCCTGCCCGACAACTCAATCCCCTTCAATCTTCCTCCTATAAACAGCTGTTCTGAGTCACAGTCTTCTCTGAGCCTATGTGTATTGATTGCTAATTGCAATCGCCTAATATTAGCTTTTACAAACACCCTGAGGTTTTAATACATTCATTTCAGGGATGGATGCTCCTATTTTAAAACTGATGATTATGTCTGAGTTTTACCACACTCTTAATGGTTACACTATTGTGTAATCTTAATATAGATCATAAATGTCTAAAAATCTAGAATGTGTTTGAAACAATAAAATATGTTTATAAAGGCTCAAGCTTTGTCTGTGGCCTGTATCAAATGGAAGTGTGTAATGATCAATTTATAGTGAAACTTATTGTGAGCCTCATCCCTGATATTGGTGGAGGTTAATGTGTTTGCCAATTTAATATCTAAAAATATGTTTTTAATGAAAATGAAAGAGTTGTAAAAATATATTAATAATGTTTTATCACACGGTCGAAAGGTGCGTAGTCATATATTTCTGGGCTCTTTAGTGATCGTGGGTGATCCAAGTCTGTAAAATAAACCAAAGGATCTTGGATCACCCACGATCACTAAAGAGCCCAGAAATATATGACTACGCACCTTTCGACCGTGTGATAAAACATTATTAGTATATTTTTACAACTCTTTCATTTTCATTAAAAACATATTTTTAGATATTAAATTGGCAAACACATTAACCTCCACCAATATCAGGGATGAGGCTCACAATAAGTTTCACTATAAATTGATCATTACACACTTCCATTTGATACAGGCCACAGACAAAGCTTGAGCCTTTATAAACATATTTTATTGTTTCAAACACATTCTAGATTTTTAGACATTTATGATCTATATTAAGATTACACAATAGTGTAACCATTAAGAGTGTGGTAAAACTCAGACATAATCATCAGTTTTAAAATAGGAGCATCCATCCCTGAAATGAATGTATTAAAACCTCAGGGTGTTTGTAAAAGCTAATATTAGGCGATTGCAATTAGCAATCAATACACATAGGCTCAGAGAAGACTGTGACTCAGAACAGCTGTTTATAGGAGGAAGATTGAAGGGGATTGAGTTGTCGGGCAGGCCGCAGTATATAAAGGAGGAACGGCGAGCCTTACCCATCACAACTACGGAGCCTGAGGAAGCCGTTTTGGCGAAACGCGTTGCTCAAAATCCCCCATCCCTTTTGAACTGTTGCGGCCACCGTAGGGAGCGGGACACGGGAAGCACAGAGCTCCTCCCGGACGCGGAGGGAGTCTTACTGCAGTCCAACGATCCCCGTTTAACATCCCCTAAAGACTGGCCTTTTTACCCTGACACCGCAGCTCACGAGTTGAGTGAGCGGTGAGTTTGTTTATTCATTATTCATTTGTTCAATAAAGAGTCATTTGGCCTCAACAATCTTGGCGGTTATATTTCCACACTGCACTGGAAGAGAGAAAATAACATCAGAGGCTGGCACAAGGCTGGATCCAGGGACGTCGGTCAGAACAAACAAGAAACCTGTCTTCCGAGTGTGTACTCACACTTGGCCGTGTGAGTAATATTTTTTATATATTTGCTCATTTCCCTATCCCCCACCACCTGCCACAGAGTGTCAGCTGGCACTTTGAAATTGAGATACCCTGCTGGAGGTCAAGATACCGTCCCCCCAGAGTGCACACACACATGCCCGTGTGAGTGTTATATTAATCCTGTATTATTGTTTTTCACCTACCTGCTCTAATTCTGTTTGTACCATTTTACATTCTGACGCACATCCCCATGTATTTCTTCCGAGGGGGACACTACATGTGAGACTAAGGAGAAGAACAGGACAGACGAGAGGAATCACATCAAGAAAAGAATTATCCAGACGAGAATAGAAAAGCAGAAGCGAGGACGCAAAAGATACCTTGATGCGCAAGCATTTGCACAAGGCCGTGTGAGTGTTGATGTTTTTGTAGACCCACACCACCCACTGTTAAGAGTTTCACACACGCTTATCATATTGCATCTTAATTTAATTTTTCACTCCACCAGTGCTCCCCCATTTTCTTCTCTCTTTTGTACATTTGAAGGATCCTGGGTAGATCCTACGTTGGGGTCTTCAGAGACACAGGAGGAAAAGAACTATAGGGAAAACCTTGTCTACCATCAAGGTTTTTTATTCCATTACACCCTATTCGCTTTTGAACGGTTCACAGGTAGCGCCCGGGCATTTCTGTTCTAAAAGTCACATACTAACTGTCAGCAGGGACAGGGGGGAATGGGAAATCCCATTAACTTGGAGGACAGGAGATGTTGACAACCAGGGGTGTGACAGACTGGAAGGAAAAAAGGCAACATAATGTATCCATTCCATCTGCACTGGGAGTGAAACTGCAAGGAAAGTAACATCCAAATACAGCTAGCAAGCAGAACTGACAAGGAAAGGGGGGGGGGAGGAGGGGGGTGAAACAGAGAAGCCAGAAATGGGTATTTCTGTTCCATGACATGAATTCTGGAAATAATTTGATTTCTTTTTAATTTTTATTTTATGCCTTTGAACTTTTTTATTTCATTGTTTTTGTTTAAGGATTCTTTTTTTTTTCAATAATAAGACAAAAGTGTTATTTTCCAATATTATTACAATATATTTAAGTAGGTCAAAGTTCACGTTCACTGTCAGCCAGATGGAACACCAAGTCTATGTCAAACCGGTCTGCGACGCCACCAATGGAAAACACGTTGAACAACCTCGCGTGACCTCTACGCGTTGAGCACTTGTGCGCTGACAGTGATCGTGGTTCAGACCCATACATCTTCTGATCACATCGTCTTTCCTTCCCCCGTCTCCCGATCCGCATACACCACCCCATTTTGTATACTTCTTTTTAAGTTTCATGTTACCAATATTGCTATGTTTTTACTTTTGTCGTTCAGTGTTTCTGGACCTTTTTTAATACTTGCGCTTTTCAAACTGGATCCTCAGTGCGCTGTTTGCTTTTCTTCTTTTGTCTGACCTCCTTCGGGAGTTAATGGAGTTTTTATTTCCTCTTAGTTCCTCCTCTTGATAAGCTGTTAAGTTTTTATTTATATACACACATAACTTCCCCTGAAAATAGTGACTTCACACTGCGCATATTTTCACAAATTCTCGCATACTGCTCATTCACAGTAGGCGTGGTTGGCTTTTTTGTTTTTTTATTGCGTATCCCCTTGTATTTGCACTGATACTGAAATATAGCTTTTAGCTAAACATTTAAAAGCTAAGGAACCTGTTGTGACACACACAACGTTATTTTCCTCACTTTTTGCTGATCCAAGTTTGTCACTATTCTACTGAACAAATGTCATGGTTTAACATGATCTTTTTAAGTATCAGGTAATAGGAAGTATTATGTATTACTTTGTACATACCTGTATTTAGCTTATTCGTTCATTTCCAAAATGTAAGTGTTTAACCACTGATATGATGCAAGCCTGATTTTAGCATCTTTTTAATTCTTTTGAACGTTTATCTGAAAGGACAATTTCTTACATGTACATTATGTATGCTGTTTTGTGACCTTTCAAAAGAACAATTTCTTCACAGATGTTTTGCTTTCTCCCATATTTGTGTTTTTAGCCAAGGACAGTTGGACAGTGCAGCAAAATGGGTCAGCAACCTATTAGATGAACTCCTTTCCTCGAGCTTCAAGCTTTAAATAGTGTGGCAAAGTTGACAGAATCGCGAATTGAATTCAATTTAGCAGCATCTCAGAGCTGCGGAAGTTAAATAACACATGACAGCTTCATAATGCTGTGCAACAACAACACTTTGATTAATACTTGATGTGGAGGAATGGAACAACATTTTTCCCACAAGTGTCTTATGTTTTAGACATAAAAGGCAGCTTGATATTACCCATCAACATCGATTGGAGAAAAAGAACCCAGTCTTGTAGCACTCGTACACAACAATTGTATAGTGATAAATTTAAAATACTTTATTAATAACTCTGAATAAAAAATAGGGTGTTAAAACGTAATTAAATACTGTGTAGAACAGCACGTGACTGTATCCTTTGGTAACCCACCCTGGTATAGGTGGGTAGATATAGTGTGATCCCTGATAGGTACTAGAGATCAAATGCTATAAATTATAGCGACCTAAAATGTAGGAGAGGAGCCAAAGAAAGCCCACCGAAAGGACTGTCTCTATTGGAGTGCGTCTAGGCGTAGATTGCGCTCTAGAGAGATACACTCATGATAATGTGGCATATACTACGCTAGGTAAGACCTATAAGTATCTCCCCCCCAGATAGAGATTGCTCTGTTTTGTGTACAAATTCACCTTCATAGTATGAGCTACATCTCTATAAGGGATATGTGTTGCCTATTTTCTAAGGTGCAGGCTATTAGGCAAGCAGTGATTACTGTTGTAAGGTATAGCTAAACTAGAGCAACTATAGGAAATCACCAAAACACCTAGGAGGTGATTAGAGGCCAGATAGGTACTCCTACAATGTTGTGGTAGGTTATTGGTGATGTCTGCTGCTCCGCTGTTGTTGGTTCAGTGCCCCTTGCTGGTGTAGCACAGTGTAAACTTAGCTGCCACACACAAGCACTATGCGCTTATGGTTAATTCCCCTAAGCACACCAGGGTCTTATCATGCGCAGGAGGTGGAAGCTGATGTCAGAGCAACCTCCACAGTGATGCGTGGGTAAGTATGATGCTTGCGCTAACTGTAAGGGTTAATGTGTGGACATAAACAGCTTGAGAAGCTACTCAGCAGGTCATGGATCGCTGCATATGCCAACAAACGAGTGTGCTGGAGTAGGGTATACAGGAGGTTAATATTGAAATGGGGTAAAAGCCCCAACACACCCCGTCCCCCCTCTCTACAGGTTGGAGCAATAGCGTGCACAGAGTAATGACATGGGGAGCCGGTCTAGCTGATCATCGCAGTGTCCCCAACCTGTAGAGAGGGGGGACTTATAGAGATGTAGCTCATACTATGAAGGTGAATTTGTACACAAAACAGAGCAATCTCTATCTGGGGGGGAGATACTTATAGGTCTTACCTAGCATAGTTTATGCCACATTATCATGAGTGTATCTCTCTAGAGTGCAATCTACGCCTAGACGCACTCCAATAGAGACAGTCCTTTCGGTGGGCTTTCTTTGGCTCCTCTCCTACATTTTAGGTCGCTATAATTTATAGCATTTGATCTCTAGGAGCTATCAGGGATCACACTATATCTACCCACCTATACCAGGGTGGGTTACCAAAGGATACAGTCACGTGCTGTTCTACACAGTATTTAATTACGTTTTAACACCCTATTTTTTATTCAGAGTTATTAATAAAGTATTTTAAATTTATCACTATTCAATTGTTGTGTACGAGTGCTACAAGACTGGGTTCTTTTTCTCCAATCGATATTATCACGTCTCCATCCAGTCAGCACCTCACAGGTTAACAATAGCAGTGCGGGTTTTCTGTACGTGTATTACCCATCAACTCATGTGCTGTGACTGTCCTGTAAAAGGGGTGATCTTTAGTTTAATCAAATCTCACAGCAGTCAGTTTGTTTTCAGCAGTTGCTATTTAGAATAGATTCACATGACCAGGGAGGCTGCCAGGAGGCTCCCCTCTCCCCCCCCCCCCCCTGCCCCGTAACCACATGGAACGTAAATTGTGTTAACCCTCTCATTTGAATACTGACTAACCTTAATACACACTCCACAAAGCATCCCAATAGCCTGCACTCATGGCTATTCACCCACACTCAGTCACTCCTACCACCCATTGTGGCCAAGCACTGCCATCTACAGCACTTATTTCCTCACCTGCTGTCTCTGTAAGTTCCCCATTAAACCTCTTAGATTGTAAGCTCTTCGGGGCAGGGATTTCCTTTCCTATTGTCTGATTTTTCTGCACTTATTGTATTATTATAATTCCCTGTACTGTATTCTTTGTGAAGCGCTGAGCACACTTTTGGTGCTATATAAATAAAGACATAGAATACAACGTACAAATAAAGACAGTAACTGGAGGTATAAAAGGCTGCGGCTATTTACTTATACAAAAACCTAAAAGGGGGTATTTCCTGCTCGGAACTTCGTTCATTAATAACACATACAATCATAACGTGTACACATAACAGGTAATACAATGGCACTGCTATCATTTCTCTGCTAATTGGTAATATGATTGCCCTGCACTACACGTAAGGGGATGGGTGGGCTGGTTATCGTCTGACGGGCAGGGAACAGGCCGCGCTGCCCACCAGCAGGGCGTTAAGTAGGCCCCAGGAAAACCCCTCCCCTGAGTAGGGGAGGGAGGTGTCGGGGGCGGGCCAGATAGGGGGAGGCCAGCACCCCTGTCAGGAGACCCCCCGCTTATGGCTATGGGGCTGCGTTTCTGTTACAGACTCTCCCTAAATGATGGTGAAATCATTAAGAAATCAGCGGTTTACTTGTTATGAACAAGTCTCTTCCAAGTAGATCTTCACTATTCACTAAAGTATTTTTGACTCCACAGTATCTTTACTCTTGTAGCAAACCTCTGTTATAGATGTTATTTATTTAAATGGTACAATTGTGGTGTTGTGGCTGTCCATTGTAATCTATCTGATTTGAGAATGCCAATTGCTTGACAAACAACACAGGACAAGGAATAGATAAAACCGTCAATAGAAATCTCACACTACTGTTTTCATATGTTCCCAGAATGAGACAAATAAGCTAGTGGTAAGAATGGTTAAGATTGCAAGCAGAGAGAATAGATTCCAAAGGTCATGCAGACAGGAACCCGGTATAATGAATGGTTACAGAGATGAACCTCATAGCGGTGTATTCCCCAGCTAGTACATGAACTAAATGTGCTAATGTACAATCATTCATTTTTATATACTGTAGTGATTAAAAAAATGTAAGTACATACTGTATGTCACAAAAATAACAAGCACATTTCTTGCGTATACTGTATATACATAATTTCAATTTGTTTTTTTTGTAAAATCTTAACAATGTAAAGAGTACCACCGTCCTATTTACAACATTTAGTTCTAAATCCAAAGTGCACCAAACGGGAGCACCGGTTAGCTTATTTTTATTGCTTGGTTAATAGGTGAATTACAGGACTGAGTAACTTTCTAAGGATTTTCTCATTACCTATTATGCATTCGCTCATAAGTGACCTTTAAGGGGAAAAAACTGTGGACTACTACTGTAGTCTGCAAGACTATTGGAAAGTAAATTGTGCAGAGATCGTCTATAAAAGCCAAAAGATCTGCCTTTATAGGCAACTAGCTGACATACCTGGCGTTGCCCGGGATGGTAATCCCTAATTGTGTGGTGTAAATGTTGTATAATAATGTTGAAAAGAAGTGTTGAATAAAATGTCAATATGATGTAATAGTTTGAAAAAGGTTGTTTGTAAACAAACCACAGTACAAAGTACATGTACCTGAGCAAACATGAGCTAAGTGTATGTTAATTGTAAGGTTTGGTTGGGTGGGTGTGTGTGTGTGACATTTGGGTGGGTGTATGGGTGGGGGTGTGTGACATTTTGGGTGGTGGTGTGTTAAATTTGGGTGGGTGGGGGTGTGTGAAACTTGGATGGGGGTGTGAAAGGTGGGCGAGGGAGGGTGTGTGAAAGTTGGGTGGGTTGGGTGTGTGAAAGGTGGGCGAGGGAGGGTGTGTGAAAGTTGGGTGGGTTGGGTGTGTGAAACTTGGATGGGGGTGTGTGAAACTTGGGTGGCGGTGTGAATCTTGGGTGGCGTACTCCACTGGGGTGAGATGGGGGAGAGGCGTGCGGGAGAGGGTGGGTTTGCCACTTGGGTGAGGGGGGGAACATTGGGGTGCCACTTGGGTGGGGGGGTGGGGGTGACTCCGCAGGGGTTAGTGTTTGTAAATGTCACGTAGCAGTACAGCAGTTTTTTAAAAAAAAGTATAAATTGCAGAGATTTACAATATGCATTGTGAGCACCATATTCTTTATTCCAAAAGAAGACATGAAATACTTGTACGGGGGGTGGGGGGTGGCGGGGTCGGCTGAGACGCTGCACCGGACGTTGTATGGGGGGATGGCATGTGGCACCAAACGGTGTATGGGAGGGGGTCTGGCGGGGGGGGGGGTCACGCGGCACCAGACGGTGTGCGGGACACACAGGACCGGACGGTGTATGGGAGGATGCCACGTGCCACAAAATGTGAGTACTCTGCAGGGTCGAGGGGGGGAGGCATGCGGGTGTGGGTGGGGGCACGCGACACCAGACGGTTTGCGGGAGGGAGGGTGGCGGGGGACAGCTGACACACTGGACCGGTGGACTGGACCCGGACGTTTGCACCGACGGTGTATAGGAGGGAGGGGTTGCGGGGGGGGGGAGTCACGCGGCACTGGACGGTGTGCGGGACACACTGGAGCTGGCGGTGTATGGGGGGATGACACGTGGCATAAAATCTCAGTACTCCGCTGGGGTGAGAGGGGGAAGGCGTGCGGGAATGGGGGTGGTGGGGGGGGGAGGCACGCAGCAGCGGACGGTACCTGAGGTGGTGTGTAGTCCGCTGGGGTGATAGTCAGAGATGAGAGCGAAATTTTCTGTCCCAAGATCTCCTTGCGAAGCTGAGAGTGTTGTCCGCAGGGGTGAGATTATGAGGTGAAAGCAGGCGGAGTGGCAGGAAAAATGTGCTGTCAAGCGTACTCCCAAACCTCGCTGAGTGTTTCAGTGGGGTAGGTCTGTCTGTGACGTCTGCGAACCCCGCAGGCCAATGAGAGCCGTGGGGGGCGGGCCGTGGGCGGGCGGACCGACGGACCAATCAGATTGTCCAGATGCACGCACAAACAAACTTTTCAGTTTGATATATATATAGATAAAATGTCTGGATTGGCCTGCCGTATGTTGTGTGTGAATAAAAGGCTGGTCTACACACACATGAATATTAATGAATGAAGGGGCTTTAAGGCTACAGGAATTGCAGTTTGACACCTGAGCTAAAGTGTTGCTACAGTATGGCATTGTCTTTTAAGTGAATTAACTTAGTTCAAAGTCGAGTGTGAGTTGAATGCCTTGCTACCTCAGTAACTCACTTTATCAGCTGGGCATTTGGAACCAAACAGATAAGCAATTGGAACAAAAAATTCCTTTTTGTGTAAAGCTTGCCAGGAATGAAATAATCATTTTTCCATACTTCTGGAATAAAATGTTAATGTGGTTGTGTACATTGGAAGAGGTCTAATTTTGTGGAAGGCATTTCATTACAACTACAAATAGATCCCAGTTAATGGTACAATTGTTTGTTTTCTTACAGTTCGTCTTCATGAGAGCATATCAGAAGAAGGATTCCATTACTTAGTCTTTGACTTGTAAGTATAAGTTTACATTGGCATACTAATAGTACTTTGCAAAAATTGTTCATATCCTAATCCGGGACTAACTAGATACATCTGGGAGTTTTTTTATGGAAAATGATTGTCATCTATAGAGCTTTAACAAAAATAATATTACAGCATAACAAAAGGAGAACATTTTCCAGGGTATTTTTCAGTTAATAGAACACAAAACAATCCAGCAGTGACCACCTTAAACATCTGTGGGTTGACTGATTCACAAATTTGTGGAGTTTGATTATGAAGTTTCCCTGTCACCATGTACTATAACTATACCACAGCATGGTTGATTATTCCAAATTAGTCTATATTTTGAATACAAGCAAAACCCATTTTTTTTTCTTGGAGATTACCATCTTGAATAGATTTTTTTTAGCTAAAGAAGAACATTAGATATTTTGCAGTAGTTTCCAGGGCTGGAATAATCACTGTTCTTACTGAAAACCAAAATTAAATTTTTGATGCGTATAACTGTGTTTAAATAAAATACATGGTATATTCATGCACATTCAACTTTAAAATATATGGATTCCAATTACTGGCTAAATGCTGTAAATGCGTTTAATTCATTTTTAAGGCCGTTAAAAAAATAAGTGATTTTAATTTAGTATTATTACCTGTCTTCATAAATCATTGAAAAGTTTTCGTAATTTCTATCATTAAAAATTCACACAATCTAATATGGCCCATGTAATGCTATGGAAAATGCATATTTATATATTTTCATATACAGATTGTTGTATTTTATTATTTCTGTAGGGTTTTTTTCACCATCTGTATAAGCGTCTTCATACATACTGTTTTGGTGTCAATTTTAAAAATGCTCCTGTGTATCGCTCTGAGGTCTTGATTGTACCAAGAGCTGCAGGACGGCAGCTCTATCCTGTGACGTCACCCTGCGCTGCCACCGAATGGCATCTTGATTATACCAGGGAGACAGGAGAGAACGTAGCAGAGGAGGCTTGAAGGCGTTAGCGGTTCACCCTCATTGGCTGAACCCCTCACGTGACGCGGCCCTCGCCTGCCAGAAACAATTTAGCAAATCTCTTCAGGAGACTGCCGCCCTGCAGCTCCAGGCAGCGCGCTGGTATGTAAACCATCAGCAGATTTCAGCAATTGGTTTTCAGTCGTGCGGCGTCCCGCGGCGAATTCTGGTATAATCACGGCCTAACAGTTCGATTTATACCAAGAGCTGCAAGGCGACTGCGCTATTCTGTGACGTCATCCTGTGCTGCCGCCGAGCGGCATCTTGATTGTACCGGGGAGACAGGGCAGAGGAGGCGTGGTGGATGCGTGGCCATGAGCAGTTCGCCCTCATTGGCTGAACCGCTCACGTGACGTGACTGTCGCCGGCCAATAACAAAATCTCTGTCTTCTTTCCAGTCGTCTGCCCTGCAGCTCCAGGTGGCGTGCGCACCGTGACACGTATATTTACTTGGATTGCATTTATGGATTTTGTTTTTGAGCCGCCTGCGTTTTTCTATATAATCACGGCCTAAGTCTGTAGTCGAAGCTGTAATTTTGTTACAGCTTGCCACAGTTGAATAGCGCTACATTTGTATGTGTATTGTAAGATTATTAAAGGTGGACTGCAAAAAAACACAGATTATTAAAACAGCCAACCTGAAGATGGGTGAATTTCGAGCCTGAACAACAGAGACGCCATGTTGTCTGTATTTATACGAACTGCATAGCTAGCACCTAAATAGTTAACTGTAGAAATAGCAGATAATTTATGTAAGAAAGTATAAGGTCATAATACAAGGCCATAAAAATAATGAGACGGTGAAATAATGTTGGGGAGTACTAGATGGTTTTAATGAACATACTGATAAGAACACAGCTGGAGAAAAATGGTTGAAATGGGCCAAGTCTATATTTAGGCAGGTCCGGATGTCTGTTGATGAAGTATAAATGTTTTGTCTGTATGTATTGAAATCAGATCTCCTAACTACCATACTTGACCTGTTATGTACTTTTAATAAGTTGCATCCCCAGGCACCTGCTCTTAACACACTGGGTAGGTGCGGAAACATGACTACATTCTCTTAATGGACCCGTTCCCATTCTGACAACGTCTATTACGCTCTGTCACTATGTGCCCCTTCTTGGGCGCTGGTCGACTCAATATATTTAAGGGATCTACACCTCATTTCTGGCACTGAAATGCAATTTCTAGACAGACTGGGGCCCTCCTCATAGGGACCTCTGTGGCGGGCCTACCTCCTCGTCTGTAAACCATTTGATTCACCTTGACCATATCTCATGACCCTATTTTAAAGGGGCACTATCCCTATCTAGAACATAATAATTGGGGACTGGTCTATCTTATACACTCAAGAACATACTTCTTAACTATATACACTGAGGCTCCTTTCCTCTCATCCTCCAGAAACCTAACCTCTAGAATCTTCCTTCTCTTCCTATATACTCCCTGTGTGTCATTGTTCTCCCTGCAACCCAGAGCGTAACTTATCATCGGCTGACTCACCCCCATTCCTGTGTAATAGTAAAGTATCACTTTAGTACTGTATCATGTGGGTCCGCACCATTAACCTCTACAAGACTAGGGTATTCCCATAGAGGGGTTACAAAGCAACCATGCAAACATTTTGAGAATGGTTTGAGAAATATATACTATGCAAGGTGGGAATGTACTTTAAAGTTAAGGCAAACTTGTGTTTCTAATACGTGAAAAGGGTGGATGATGCTCAAGTGCTAGGTCTATGTATGATCCTTATGAAATATAAATGGAAGATAATTCGTGGTGTCCATAAATAATCATCCTTATTGTCCAAAGAAACCAATATTGTTGCTGGGGGCACAAGAACCCTGAAGGCAAAGGGGTAGGATTTGGATAACCCTCCTCCTCTCCTCTTTGGGATAGCCCCTCCATAGAAGCAATAATAAAGCAGTAGGTACTCACAACAACTTCACCACGAGGATCTTCCAGCGTGCAGCCACATCAATGTCCAGAGAAATCCAAAAGAAGAAGGGATAAGCACACAGCACTAGAGAGACAGGTCTTGGGTAATAAAAAATGTTTATTCAGCTACATAAAAAACGGAGGGTGTAACCACTCCTACGCGTTTCGTGCAACGCACTTTGTCAAGGAGTCTCCATGTTTCTATAATTGCTAAATACTAATCATCTATTTAAAAAAAAAAAGATTTACCCTCAACAAGATTCTCAACACAATTAAAATAATAAGTTGCATATCTAAACCCGGTTCTCAGACCCCAGTCCTTTTTAGACCCAGATTTACTAAGCACCATTAACGGTAACTAAAGAATATGAAGCAATGCAAATCCTGTTTTACTCCTCTAAAAAGAATAGTGGTCATTATAACAGCAGTTAGTGAAAATGATATGCAGTTGAGTCGTAATCAGAAGCATATCCTATTCATTAAGCTCCATAAGGTTAACACGGGAAAATAACATTACATTGTTTGTCATACATAGTTCATCAAATAAACTTTTATTAACCTTTTGATAAACGCTTATATCAAGCCCCTTTGCCTCACTGGCACGCAGGTGGTTAATGACCTGTGTGTGTATCTAAATGTGTTTTTTTTTTGTAATTTATTTTTTATTTAGATTTTGTGAAAAACATAGGGAAGGGGAAAAAAGGGGGCGGGGGGAGTGGATCCAAAAATACAAAATGACATAACAGTAGCCGCGCCATACATCTTAGCTCCACATATTACACAGAAACACCAGCAGTCAGAGAGAAAATGCAATCCACATTCTGCAGTGGGTCAAAAATTCACCTATTTCCCCTAGTGTACCAGGGCTCCCAGACTATATGGAACTTTCTTGAGTTATGTTTAACAGAAACTGTGAGTCTTTCTATAGATTGCACCTCATTCACTCTCAAGATAATCTCTTTCCTGCAGGGTGGCTGGAACTTTTTCCAGGCACCTGCGATTGCGTGTCTTGCTGCAGTCAGAATATGCACCAATAATTTAGATTTATTTTCGTTTAAATTATCTAGTGGTTTACCAAGAACCATTGTCATCGGGTCTAGAGGGATTCTTATCCTGAAAATTTCTCACACCAAATTTTGCACTATTCCCCAGAATCTCTGTATTTTGGGGCAAACCCACCAAATATGGGCTATGTCTCCGATACCGCCATCGCCCCTCCAACAAAGATTTGTGGACTCAGGGTAGACCTGCCTCAACATCTGTGGTGTCAGGTTACATAGTTACATAGTAGATGAGGTTGAAAAAAGACATAGGTCCATCAAGTTCAACCTATGCTAAATTTAGACAACAGATACTTTATCCTATATCTATACTTACTTTTTGATCCAGAGGAAGGCAAACAAAAAAACCCCATTAAGGGGAAAAACTAATTCCTTCCTGACTCCAAGAATTGGCAATCGGATTAATCCCTGGATCAACATCCTTCCCATGTATACTTATTTGGTATATCCCTGTATACCTTTCCCATCTAAAAAGATGTCCAGCCTTTTTTTGAATAAATCTATTGTATCTGCCATCACAGTCTCCATGGGTAATGAATTCCACATTTTAACTGCCCTTACTGTAAAGAATCCTTTCCTTTGTTGCTGGTGAAATCTCCTTTCCTCCAACCTTAAGGGATGGCCTGAGTCCTTTGTACTGCCCGTGGGATGAATATTTCTTTTGAAAGCTCCTTGTATTGTCCCTGAATATATTTGTATATAGTTATCATATCCCCTCTTAGACGCCTCTTTTCTAATGTAAATAAATCTAATTTAACTAGCCTCTCCTCATAAGTTAGAATGTCCATCCCCTTTATTAATTTTGTGGCTCTTCTCTGCACTCTCTCTAGTTCCATAATGTCTTTTCTTAGGATCGGTGCCCAAAATTGTACTCCATATTCAAGGTGTGGTCTTACTAATGCTTTGTAAAGGGGCATAATTATATTTACTTCCCTTCCATCCATTGCCCGTTTGATGCAAGATAAGATCTTGTTTGCCTTTGCAGCTACTGCATGACATTGGGCACTATTGCTAAGCCTGCTGTCTACAAGCACTCCTAAATCCTTCTCCATCACGGATTCCCCCATTATATCTCCATTTAATTTGTAAGTAGCCTTTTTATTCTTGCATCCCAAATGCATAACCTTACATTTATCTGTATTAAACCTCATCTGCCATTTACCTGCCCACGTTTCCAGTCTCTCCAAGTCCTTCTGAAGAGAAATTACATCCTGCTCTGATTCTATTACCTTACACAATTTAGTATCATCAGCAAAGATGGAGACTTTGCTCTCGATCCCAACCTCAAGGTCATTAATAAACAAGTTAAAAAGCAGGGGTCCCAGTACCGATCCCTGAGGTTCTCCACTCACGACTTTAGCCCACCTGAACAATGTGTATTTTTTTATTAATAAGATTTTTGGGGAGGGAATACAAAAAGAAAGACGGGGAGGAAAACAAAGGGGGTTTAGGTACATTTTAGGAGCAACTTCATGTAAAGATGCTTAATCGGAAGGTTGGTACTTTGCGTTGTCACGATCATACTCAGTCTGAACACAAGTCAGCGACAGTTTGATACGAAATGTGTTTTTTAGTGTGTGTGTGTGTGCGTGCGTGTGTATAGATCGATAGGTAGATATATCTATTGTTAAACAAATATAGTACTCGAAATTAAAAGACCAAGATGATGACCAAAAGTAAGATAGGAGCAAGATTTGTTGGAGCAAAATGGAGAAGAGAGGATTGCAACTACAGTACCTGGAAAATCCTTTGGGAGGCCTTCATCCAGCAGTGGATTGACCAGGGCAGAAGATTAGTGATGTACCGAGTACCCGGAATTACCCGTTACCCGGCAGGTTTTCAGCTACCCGGATATTACCCGGACCCGGCAACTGAGAAGTTGCAACTTAAGACTCAGTATAAGAATTATAATTGCAGTCATTTCTCTGCATTAAATCTAGATAAATTGTACATCTAGAAGTGTATGTCCTATAGATTGGCCACAGATTATATTATACCAATCTAGTACCAATTTTATTTGTTCCAATAAAGGGTTTTAAATCTTCATTAATCACACACAGTTTCATTGAGTGCATTCTACAGGGAATCTGGTTCTCTTTGTGTATTATTATTTAAAAAATATATATATAATGACCTTTAATTAGTTAGTCTTGTTGTTTTCTCCCCCCCCAAGCCCTATTTTTGGTACTTTATTAGGAGTAACACCAAAACGTTGTACCATCACGTTATCTTAATATAACATAGTATTATTCTGAAATAGTGTGACAAAGGCAATCTCAAATAATGAGACAAAGGCAATTAGGTTCCTTAAGGTAATTATTTCGGCATATAATATGTTAGTGAATAGGGTGTTAACGCAGGGAAAAATAGTTGTTCCTATTTTTGTAATGCCATGTTATTTGATGATCTCTGGCTAGCAAGGAGGAAAAATAATAGCACAGCTCTACTTAAGCAAGAAATCAGGGCTGGTGAAAGCTATTTAATCGGACATCTGACAGGTATAAGGCAGGTACAAGGTAACTCTTTGACAAAGCGTTGTTGAGCACAAAACACGTTAGTTACCTTGTACCTGTCTTATTATTTTTTCCAGCCCGGATTTCTTGCTTAAATAGAGCTGTGCTCCGATTTGTTTCCTGCTTGCTAGCCAGAGATCATCATTACCTGTGCACCATCGGAAGCACGTCAGGGAGTTGTTAGTGTCCGTGAATTCAGTCAGTATCTTCCAGCATGGATTGTCTCTGTTTATTATGATATTGCATCTCGGGGGGGGGGGGGGTTGCACTGATCTTTTCTGCTCACTTACCAACGTTGCCTGCTACGGATGGGGAATTATAAAATGGACCCGTGAAGACCCTGAGGATCCACCCACCTTGCGTTGCCCTATATCTTCTATTCACTTTGTTTCGTACACACCAAGTACGCAATTGAAAAGTATATGCTAAAGATCGGACTAGTTATCACAAACTGACTCCTATGCTGTTCAACTTCTGCAAAAGATTTACAGTCACTGAATATATTTGTCTAAACGGGTTACCATTTGAATGTCTATAATCCTAGATATCTATTGTGGGGATAGTTCCCTATCTTTGACAATGCCACGTTATTTACCTGGTTTACGGGCGCTTTGTACATACTGTATGGCACTTAGTGTCCGGTCTATGCACAGAGCTCTCTCCTTTATTGCAGGACACATGTCTTCAGTTGAATGTTTCAAATAGCATTCTCCCCTGCACTTTTTTACATGAACCTGTGGGTGGTCCAGGAGAGAAATCTACTATTTTCCTATCACTGGGTTTCACACCAATTCATGAGATATTTATGGGGGAATGATTGACGCTACAGTGGATGTTATCTACTGCAGCCAATCGGTGAACAGAATGATATGCATCATAGAAATGTTCAATTGCCTTTTCAACAATTGCGCCCATTTGAGTTCCCCTTCGTTCTGATAAAATGTGCATGGGCCAGGTAAAATAATGTAGACATTTTGCCCTGGAGTTTTCAAAAATTAAAATCCCTGTGTAAGAAGGATGGTTGTGCGGGGTTAGCACCTTGTGACCTTGAGCAAGTCACTTTATCTCACTGTGCCTCAGGCATCACAAAATAGTCTAAGCTCTACGGGGCAGGGGCTGTGTCTGCAAAAAGTCTTTGTACAGCGCTGCGTACACCGGCAGTGCTATAGAAGAAAAAAAAATATTTTTCAGTTTAGGCTTTTCTTTTTTACTTTCATTTGAATAATAATACCTCCTATGTGCTCTGTCCAGCTCCTTATATCGACTAACCATTTCATGTTTTAACAATCCCACTATCATTTTTTTAGTTACCTAACAGTCTCCTACCTTGAATCTCGCGTGTGTTAGCTCACCTGCATGGTCTAGGGCCAAGAGTGCCGTGATCTTCACAAGTCATTTAGTGTGTCTTCTGCATTTTGTAGGGATGTCTGTGCATGCCCTTTTATAGAGTGCTTTACATCCAATTAAATGTTGCCTGTTTTGCATTTGCAATTGTTACATCAACTGTAATCATGATATAAAATATGTTTATTTAAAAGCCATACAATTAAAATGTCTGCCTTTTGACCTGGAAAATTACACCCTGAAAACTCTTGTTCAATTAAAAAAATGTGTTTACTTATTATAGGTCTTTCTGTGTAGCAAACATCATGATTTGCAATTGACCTACTGACATGTTACTGTAATTACAAAATGTGTTTGCGGCTTTTGAGCTAACGCTTTTGTGCATGTTCCAAGTAATTTACAGTAGTGTGCAAGCAAGGTTTCCATTTGAAGAGAAGCCCCAATATATTATTTAATTTTTTTTACTGTTGTTCATCTCATTAATTCATTGCTTATGAACAAGCCGCCTGCAGTGCTTATTTTAATGATAATGCATGACAGTGGCATAATGCTGCCATTCCACCCCCACACACAACTGTTCCTGACTTAATCGTTGCTTTTAGTAGCTGTAGAAATGAACCATGTTATACAGTAGTGAGGGATCTTCTGACTGCATCCTACACCGAGCAAAGGGGACCTTTAATTATGAATAAGCAAATTCTACCAGTAGCCACTGCTGCTATGGAATTAGTGTCAGTGTTAATTGTGTTCTGTTGAAGCTTTAGACATTTGCCTCATTTATGTGCCCAACTACTCCTTATTCAGATACATTTGCACAGTCATGAATATTTAGTACTTAACCATTTCCATGCAAAATTTCAGGTGGTGTGTGTCGTCTCCACTTTTGCAAATGAATCATCATGTCTTAACAATATATATATTTTTTGGAGGTGGGGGGGGGGGTATTTTTAGTCCATCACAACAAGTCCTTTGTACAATCTGGTATATGAAGAGAATGTGTGGTGCTCTAAAAAACAGACTCAACAGCTTATATAAGCATATATTGGAATATATTTTTCATCCATGTAAAGCGCCTATTGTGTGACACCCTTGAGTATTTTCCTTAACAGTACACCAACTATTAAAACACAAAAATAGGAGCGCGTGAAAAAGAGAACCAGAGATCCGAGATTAATACACAATTCTTTATAATAAAAATCACAAAAAATGCCACACAAAATTGTATTACAATGAGAGTTCTATGACACTACATTCAAAATGATCACATCGATCAGAAGACGCCCGTGACACCCACAGAGGAAAGGGTACTGACACCCAATATACTATGAGAGAACACCCTAGTTGGTGAAGGGTAAGGAGCACTCAGTTGCCTAGTTAGTATAAAACCGACCTTGTATCTCAAAAATCTCCTAGTAACGTCCTCGTGGTGTCCTGGGGCAGCAGCACGGAAGTCCGTCGTCACGGACGTATGTCGCTGCATATGACGTCACCACCTACGCGATTCGTGTCAAATGACACTTCTTACGAAACTCGTAGGTGGTGACGTCATATGCAGTGACGTTACGTCCATGATGACGGACTTCCGTGCTGCTGCCCCAGGACACCACGAGGACGTTACTAGGAGATTTTTGAGATACAAGGTCGGTTTTATACTAACTAGGCAACTGAGTGCTCCTTACCCTTCACCAACTAGGGTGTTCTCTCATAGTATATTGGGTGTCAGTACCCTTTCCTCTGTGGGTGTCACGGGCGTCTTCTGATCGATGTGATCATTTTGAATGTAGTGTCATGATACTCTCATTGTAATACAATTTTGTGTGGCATTGTTTGTGTTTTTTATTATAAAGAATTGTGTATTAATCTCGATTCTCTGGTTCTCTTTTTCATGCACTCCTAATTTTGTGTTTATATGTGCTGAGTGTGCCCCGCTGATCACGGGAGACTAGGAGCTGCTGGGGAGACTGGAATAGCCGAGGGAGAGCAACTGGAGGGACACCGCGCACAAATACCCCCCTAGTACACCAACCATTGACATGTAATTAACATGGGGATTTCTTGCCCCGTGATGTAGCTGTTTTTAGTTGATCCGTTAAAGTCTTATTTTTATGGGTATGCACTCTCTTGGAATTCAATGCATATGCTCTCTGGTGTAAGTAGTGCTATACTTTCCAATATCTAACTATCTCTTTGAACAATCTGGGAAACGAATTAAGTGTTTTCAATTTCCTAGTGTTTTCAGTTTTAACATTTATAGTGCCCTATTGACATACTGTACCAGGTATGTCATAGGCACTTGCTCGTTTTCTAGAGGATGATCGCACTGACGGATCGGCAGCCGTCCTTTGGACTACTAGCTGATTATTTTGATACAGAAAGGCATAGACTTGTAGAGGAATGCTCTTTGGAACTTATGAGAATGATTATTTTTGAACGAAAACATTCTATCAAAAAGTTGGCTAAAAATAAAATATAGGATCATTTAGTACCTCATTCTGATGAGTGTGAAAGATTAGATAATGCTTTAAAAAAAAGAAATTCAAGATTGATCTAATGCTTTATAAACATAAGAAATTCCAAAGTGATAAAAGAGCTTGACTACAAAATAATTACCAAGAAAAAATGATCTTTCAACCTATTTGAGAAGATTTTTCAAGAGGTACAGAACAACAACATTTATAAAGAAAATTATGATAGACAACATGTTTATTGATCATTTGAAAAACAGTTAAAATGGAACAAGAGAAAGGGAAAATAAAGATTTCCGGGTGATAAATTCACTAATTATAATAATCAAAATGTTGAGTATAAATCATTTAGTCAAGAGACCTAATTATCAGGAATATAATAGAAGAGCTGTAACAACTAATGGTGACAGGGTGTTTTTTCCTTTTCTTAGAGAAACACTTCCCTCTTGACAGGTCACACACAGAGAAAATCTTTCCAGTTTGGAGAGAGAGATCTGATGGTCTCCCCTATAGGAAGAAAAACAAGGATTCCTATTGACGAGGAAAAGTGGAGGTTCTCAGAAATACAAAAATTAATTATTTTTAACTCTGAAAGCGAAACCAACAAGTATTTATAACTTCTCTACATTACCACTAAACGTAGAACAAGAGAAATGACTGCAGACAGGTTTAAATTTTGCACCTTTGTGTGGTCCCAATAGATTTCAACTCTGTAGATCTTACGCTGAGTCCATGGTAACTGCAGCCGTGCGGAGGCGCGCTGAGGCTGAGGAAAAGCGGGTACTTTCCCTGGCCTTAGTTCGCGCGCCGTTGGGGGGCGGGCCAGTGACGTCACGGAGCTGGTTCGCCCTCATTGGGTGAACCGCTCACGTGATCGGCCCTGCACTCCCGTGAGCGCTCAAACTAGAAATTTGTTAAGACCTACGCCTCTGCACGCCTGCGGACAAGCGTCAGCGCGCCTCAGCACAGGCGCTGACCCTGGACTCAGCCTTAAGTGACATACAGGAAACTTGGTTAAACAACACCTTTTGAAACTTGATGAAAGGAATTTTGCCCAGAATGTTGACGGTTAGATATCAAAGAACAAACTTTACATACTGATTTGAAATCAAAATATTATTCTATAGAAGGGAAGTTTTATTGTATGTATGACTGTAGTTATATAGCGCCATTAATTTACATAGCACTTCACAGTAGTAATACACATGACAATCAATAACAAATAATTACAAATAACAGATCATGGGAATAAGTGCTTCAGACATAAAAGTAACATTGTGGAAGTGGAGTCCCTGCTCTGAAGAGCTTACAATCTAATTGGTAGGGAGAATGTACAGGGACAGTAGGAGGGCATTCTGGTAAGTGCGTCTGCAGGGGACCAAGCTTTATGTATCGTGTATAGTATTAGCCACGGTGCTACTCATATGCTCCTTTAAGCAAGTGGGTCTTAAGGTGGGTCTTAAAGGTGGATAGAGATGGTGCTAGTCGGGTATTGAGGGGATGGTCATTCCAGAGGTGTGGAGCAGTCAGTGAGAAAGGTTTATGGCGGGAGAGGGCATTTGATACAAAGGGGTTAGAGAGAAGACATCCTTGAGCAGAACGCAAGATTCGAGATTTTGTTTATTTATTTATAAAATATTTTATGGTGCATAGCGAGAAATTAGGGCTGAGAAGTAAGGAGGAGCAGAAGAGTGTAAAGCTTTAAAAGTGAGGAGAATTGAGTGCGGGATGCAGGATTTGATTGGAAGCCAGGACAGTGATTTCAGCAGATCTAGGAAAGAGTAGAGTGAATCTGGCAGCAGCGTTAAGGATAGATTGTAGGGGAGACAGGTGAGAGGCAGGAAGGCCGGACATCAGGAGGTTACAGTAATCGAGACGGGAGAGAATGAGGGTCTGAGTCAACGTTTTAGAAGTCGAGTAACAGAGGAAAGGGTGTATCTTTGGAATATTGCTGAGGAAAAAGCGACCCCTAGGCAGCGTGCTTGGGCTACTGGTTGAATGATGGTACTTTCAACAGTAACATGGAAGGAGGTAGTAGGGCCAGGTTTGGGAGGAAGTATAAGGAGCTCTGTTTTTGCCATGTTAAGTTTAAGTCGGCAGAGGGCCATCCAGGATGATATAGCAGAGAGACATTCAGAAACTTTGGTCTGGACAGCAGGTGTACGGTCAGGGGTTGAAAAGTAAATGTGTGTGTCATCAACATTGAGTGGATATTTAAACCCAAGAGATGTGATTAGGTCACCTAGAGAAAGTGTGTACAGGGAAAAGAGAAGAGGTCCCAGGACAGAGCCCTGGGGTTCCCCCATAGAGAGATCGATAGAGGAGGAGGTGTTAGCAAAAGAGACACTGAAAGTCCGATGGGAGAGGTAGGAGGAGATCCAGGATAGAGCTTTGTTACGAATACTAAGAGTATGGAGAATGTGAAGAATAAGAGGGTGGTTCACGGTGTTAAATGCTGCAGAGAGGTCAAGTAGTATGAGCAGAGTGTAATGACCTCTGTCTTTGGCAGCATGGAGGTCATTAGTTATTTTAGTGAGGGCTGTTTCAGTGGAATGAGCAATGTGGAAGACAGATTGTAGAGTGTCTAGGAGAGAATAGGTGTTGAGAAAATGGAGCAAACGAGAGAATACATGACGTTCAAGGAGTTTGGAGGCAAAAGGCAGGAGGGAGACAGGTCGATAGTTAGAAAGACAGGTAGGGTCAAGCTTGCTGTTTTTGAGTAATGGTATAACTGTTGCATGTTTGAAGGAGGAGGGAGAGGTACCAGAGTAGAGGGAAGAGTAAAAATCTGTGTGAGTATAGGGATTATAGTAGGAGCAAGAGGTTTTAGGAGATGGGAGGGAATGGGGTCAAGGGGGAAGGTTGAAGAGGAGATCAGCAGTGACACATCTTCCTTGATATGTTTATTCTGTTACACCTAAAGATTTTCAGAGAAACCACTAATTATAAAATGACTAATAATAATATGACTAGAAAAAAACAGAATGGAAAGAATATTGTTTTAAAACAGGCAGATAAGGAAGGAGGAGTGGTAGTCCCTAATAGGGATAACTATATTAAAGATGCCTACAGACTGCCAAAGGAAAAGTTGCTCGATCATAAATTAGACATTTATTCTACCCAGTATTACAGGGAGGAAATTAAGAATATACTAGATGCGGCATTGGGTATAAATAGCCTTAATGACAGGGAATATAATTACCGCAATAATCGGGATATTAGAACAGCAATATTTTATATATATGATTCCTAAGAAATTAAAATACCCTCCAGAACGTCTGATAATCATAGACATTTACTCCCTAACTGCAAATCTCTCTCAGTATTTAGATTTGTTTTTAGGTAAATACATGTTCCCAGCTTAATATCCTACGTTAGAGATGGCATTTATATTTTAGATCTTTTAAAACAATTTAAATTGGAAAAGAACTGTAGGTGGGTTCATTGTGATGTACAATCTTTGTATACTGTACGTCCACCATGTATTAACAGGGAATTGCTGCTGTGAAAGATACTGTACATTAACCAAAGATGATCTTATCGAGTTCACACCAGGAATTAATTGTGGAATGCATCACTTTCATTTTTAATCATAATAACTATGTTCTATTTTTAGAAAATGATTTCCTTCAGATAAGGGGAACTGCTATGGGTACTAAGTTATCCCCGTTATGCGATTGTTTTTATTGCATGGTGGGAAGATCAACAAATATGGACTAATAACCCATTTCTAATGGACGTTTTATAGATTATATCCTTATCTGGAGAGGTGATGGTCTTGAGGATTTTATTAAGAATAGCAATGTTAGTCTTTTACATATGTAACATGTGTCCCCCCGCCCCTCACCTAGGGACCAGTGTGTGAGAGAGGGTGCATTACCTCGCTGTTTGGTGCTTCACCTGTTGGTTCGCAGTTGGTCTGAGTGGTCTGCTGATGTTATGAGACTTGGACAGGACTGGCTCTTACAGGATTCTGGTTCATCTTGGTGTTATCAGCGCCTCCAGTAGCGATGGCTCCCACAGGCGTCAGCACCCATCACTATACACATACCTTCTCTCAGCCCAGGAACTGACACCTTAGGCTGAGGTATAATTGCAGGGTCTTTATTCATCATGACACAGCTTAGCAGCATACTCTTCTGCATACGCCCCAGGACTTCTGGACGGTGCTTTACTTCCACTGCTCCAGGTGGTCTTGACTAGCCAGCCAAGTGAACAGGCTTACCCCGCAATGGGGAAGACTCACAGTTCCCACCATTTCTTCACCCTCCTTCACCCTGATCAGGGAGGGACACACTCCTGCGTCCTCTCTCCCAGGGGGAGAGGAAGACTGCCTCACTCCTCACACCCTGAGGTGCAGAGAGGACTCCTATCTCTTCACTCCACGAGGAGCTAAGAGGAACTCGACCTCACCCTCTCCAGGCTGAGGGGAAGTCTGTCTAGCTTTAGCCTACTCTCCTTAGAAACTTCCAGAAGGGGCGGGCTCATGGACTGTACCCACCTACAAGGGGCTGTACACGGGCCATGAGACACCACCTACCTTCCTTCACTTTCTGGGGTAGCAGGAAGGGGGATCAAGGGCCCACAGATTAACCTGTTAATGCCTGGATCTTAACAGAGCTCACATAGCAGATACACTATGTGGAGAGAAACAGGTACGGCTGGACATACCCTGTTACACAGGTAAAAGTTTTGAATAGCTGTCTGTGAGTAGGTTTACTGGCTATGCACTTCTTTCACACAGGCTGTGCTGAAAAGCTGTGTAATATGGTAGGCATACTGTAAGCTTATAGGGAATACAAAAAGAAATATAAATCAGTGCCACATTAACCCAAGAAACACCTTCACAATACTAGTGCACTAAAGTGTTAGATGTGCAAGTTGTATTCCATAAAATATCAACGTAATCTAATTTTGTAAAAGTGAAAAATGCAAAACATTTGCAATGTGATCTAGGTGTGGAAAAATAATCCTATACAGTATATGTATAAAGCCACAGTGAATGTGCAAATATGTAACCTCTAGTGCAGGGGAGCACAATCTTTTTTTCCCTGCGGCCCCCCGCCGGCTGTCTCCTCTCCTCGCTCCCCTCCCCCCCCTGCAACGTCAATGCGATGTCACATGACCTCGCGGTGGCATTTGACCAGGAGTGTCTGAACCAAGGTAAGGAGAAGTTTACAAAGGCTTTGCAGCTCCCCTGGCATTAATTTAAATGCCTTCGGGAAGCACGCAGGGCCTCTCTAAACCCCGCACAAATCTCGTGCCCCACCCCCACCCCCACTTTGCGCACCCCTGTTCTAGTGTATGAAGTGCTTAAGATAAAGAGGATAACTATCTCTGTGTTAAAAACCAAGCAAATCAGCAAGAGTCCAAAAAAAGTTTGGCTTATCCCAGCAGGTATAATGTCTTAGGTGGTTGTCCAGAAGGTCTGAAATATGGAGTGAACGGCAGCTTTTTTTATAGGACATAGGCCAATCCAAAACGATTATTATAAACCAAAGAAAAAAAGCTCCATAGTGTAAAAAAGTGTTTGCATTTAATCGCAGCTGCAACAATAGCTTACTTACAGCGATAAAGAGAATAATCTGCATTTGTGCAAATCATTGCATGAGTTTACCGGCCATCCCAGGTAGATGTAAGGTGGCCTGATAGATATATTCTCCCTGATGAAGTCATGCTATTGGGTGACAAAACGCGTATGGCTGACGGTGCGTTGCGCTAGTTCTGACATGACACTGTTGGAGCTCTGTACGGAGTTTGAGGAGGTAAAGAGTTTGGCGAAAAGTACTTGTGGATGCTGCTTCAGTTCCAAAGGGAGCGTTTCAAGCCCAAATTTGGACTCGCAAATGGACATCTGCCTTTTTATCACATCACCTTACATCTACCTTGGACAGCCGGTCACTCATGCAATGATTTGCACAAATGCAGATTATTATCTTTGTCGGAAGTGAGCTATTGTTATTGTAAAGTGTAGAACTTTTTTACACTATGGAGCATGCGCTTTTTTTCTTTGTTTTTTAAGCTTATATGGGTCCATGTTTAAAATGGATAAGAAGTAAAGAGTGACTCACTGTGAGTGCTCATGTACAGGTAATTACCCAGAATCCATGGCTATACATTTCTCTCTGAGTGCTTAGACGCTAATCAGATCCTGTGGTAAAGGAGCTGCAGGATACATAATGACCCTGCTTGATAACAAAGTAACCAATCTCAAACACATAATAACCATATTCTGAGCTGTAGGCTCATATTCCTCATTTACCAAAAGAGCATAATGGCTAATATCCTATCTCAGTATCCAAACACAGCAAAAAGTCATAAAGTTGTTTCAGTTGTTTTTTGGGTAAAAATGTCTATGCCGCTTGCCACAATGAGCGCATCTAAACACATGCAAGGACATCCTATGTCCGAGTAAACCGCAATACTGGCCAAATGTGGTAATACCAAGATGGTGCCGGCACATCCCCAAGGACACCACCCCTAGGAGTTTTTTTAACATCACTATATATATATCTACAGAAAAAACAAACAAAAAACAGGCGCACTCATAGCGTAAACCTACTTATTTTATTAAGAAAGACCATTGGAATGCAGCTCTTTATTAATTTGTGTACTTCAGAAATATATATATATATATATATATATACACACACACAAACATAATAATCTGTCACAGTCATCAATGGATCACTGGAATATCAGGGACAATTTAGAAGTTTTATTTGAAAGAAAGAAAAAGCTTTTTCTTTCTGTCAAATTAACCTTCTAAAATGTCACTGAGATTCCAATGATCCATTGATGAGTGTGACAGATTATTATGCTTCACTTATGCATCAGGATGAAAAGGATTCTCATCTGTAAATACCAGCGGTGGATCGCTATTTTAAGTATCATATATATAGAGAGCGATATATAGCATACAGTACCAGTGTTGAAGTGGTAAAGAGACAACAGCACTCAGCAATTTAAAAAAAAGAGTTGTATTAGTATAAAGCAATACTTGCACATATCTGCGACGTTTCGATCCCGGAACGAGATCTTTATCAAGGGGGGTGCTTCAGTCAGATACATTCCACGATGCACTGTTTTTAAGTAAAAACCTTTCTTGCTTTATTCATTGTAACACTGCCGGAAGAAGAGATCAGTGTATCTTGAAAGCTCGCACATATAAAAGCATTTTCACAGAACGGTATGGCCTATTCATTTTTTATTATATATATATACATATAAATCATGTATCTTCATATAAAATTGTGTTCCTCATTATCAAGATGCCTCAAGAACTGAGCATGAAACCTGTCCACCGTAGCAGGTGGCAATGAACAATGTCGTCACCGCCAACATCAGGACCGCACAATCACATGCAGATCAATTAACGTGGTCAAAATGACCCACACAAAAGACAAGCTCTCGCTGCATTGTTGCAGGCGATAGTGATAGCTTATGCTGGTGTTTCCGACACTGTTCATTGTTACCTGCTACGGTGGACATGTTTCTTGCTTAGTACTTGGGTCATCATGACAGTGACCGTTACACATACTCTATGTAATTCCATCCCTATATACCAATAGGGACCACATAGTATCTACACACACTTTTAGTAATGCTCAGCCGCTTACATTTCCATACCTACCCACACCATTGATATACACTCCCACTCCACACACACCTTTTGTAAAGCGCTGTATACACTGTGTGCTCTTTACAAATTTATATTTACATACATACACAAACACACACTCTTACATCACTAACATTCAGGGACTATTTAACAGCTCAAGTCATAAATCACATATTACAAAGGGGGGGGGGGTGTTAGGTTTCAGTCACAGCTAACATTCTTACACGCACTGTTTTTAAGTTAAACCTTGCTTGCTTTATTCAATGTACCATCGCCGGAACAAGAGATCAGTGTATCTCGAAAGCTCGCACAGATGAAAGCATTTTGTTAGCCACAGAAAGGTATTGTCTATTCATTTTTTATTTTATATATATATATAATCTCTCAAAAAGGAAAAACAGCCAACGCTTAATTTGGAATAATGAGTGTATATTCAATGGATATTAAAATAGATTGAGCACAGTGTGTAGACAGAACAAGTAGCTGAATGCAATAGACTAAAGAAAAATGCAGCTCAAAAAACGATTTTCCAAATAGAAAAATAGCAATAAAACAAGAAAAAAGAGTGCAAATAACCAATAGTAAATGGACTATTTAGACAATTTATTATACCAGATAATATACAGTACCTAATTGGATAAAAAAATATTGAAATAGATTAAAAACATGAATATGATAGGATAAAAATAACAATGATTAAAAAACAAAAAGACCCATCCCATGAGCAGTGGTAACAGGGAATCCGTCAGCTGAGCCTCCTCTTACGAGAAAAACACAATTATGCCAATCCGGAAAGAGACCTGTAGCAACTTTACTTGCTCCAAAGTGATAACGATGCCCCGATAGAAGGGGGAGGGTGAGTGAAGAGGGGGATGAGAGTGCAGAGGGGGATGACCGCACGACCGAACACCCCAGTCCGTCGCGCACTTGATCAGCGCATGGACTCCGCACTCCCTTAGGTTAATGCTGATTACACGAGCAGCTGCTGAAATTGTGATAGAAACAGTTTATAATGATCTTAAAGAACTCAAAGATGTAGAGGATTTTTCCTCATTAGATGATCATGTGAATTCAAGAGTGGTAGCTTTTGAGACAGAAATAGACGGTCGGAAGAATGTTAAATTGGTTAGGGATCAAGAAGACTATTCAAAAAATAGAGCGGACTCTTGGAGGACACAAAAAGTGAATGCATTTAAAAGTCCTTCGGGACCATTTGTTAACAAAGAGAAACACTGTAAGAAACATACACCCAATTCTTATAACATTTCTATGGTTGATCATGAGAAATTTAAGCCTCAATTAGAGAACCATTTCTCTTGTCTTGATGATAAGGTGAGCACCGCGGGCACCTCTAAATTTGAAAGGGGTGAAATTACTCCATTGTCTAAGGACAGTTTGGGAGCAAGGCCTAAATCTCAGTGTTCTTTAGACACTAGTCATTTTTTAGACAAAGACCTTGCCCTTTCGAGTTTAAATGGACCCCATCGGACACCATCTCAGGAGCTAATCTCCCACTGTCCAACATCCTCACTAAAAAGAGGAAGTTCAGTGGAAGAGGTAATAGAGCTGGCAGAAAGCTCCAAGAAAAGAAGGCAAGAAAAATAACCAAATTAATACGACCAGAATCAATGGTATATTTAACTTGTCAACACGTGCTTTCATATGACCAGATTAGGCTTCTCTATAGAGGTCTGTCGTATTGCCCAGTGCTTACTCAGACCCATTTGACCTGTTTGTGGACCTTAACCAGTTCATACGTAAACTGATTTTGAAAATACACTTTTGAGTAAAAAATGGTGGTATTACGCCAGTGCCTTTATATGATACAGTATTGCTACTTATGATCCCTTGGAGAATCTCACTGCAATATGTTTGGAGTCCAACAGTGATTTTTCTATAAGGGAAGCCTTAGATGCGTCTACTGGTGACTCCCAAATTGACCACTTTAAAGGTCCGATATGCAATTCTCCTTTCAGGCCTAAGTCTCTTTTTTTCCCCTATCATTCAAAGGGAAATTATATAGAGACCTTGGTCCATAGTGATCTGCAACAACAGTGCAAGGACCAGAAGTTAAATCCATTAAAGAAAAATCTAACTAAAAAAAAAAAAAAGAGAAGAACTGGCTTAGAGTAATTACAAAAGTAAGATCATCTTGTGATGCGTCAGGCGGACAAGGGAGGTGGGATCGTCATACAGGATAAATCTGTATATATTGAGGAAGCATCAGTCGTCATTGAGATGCTGCCTCTTATGTCAAATTTAAATCAGATACTACCGTACAATACATGGAACAATTATTTGTCCTATTGAAAGAGGCCCAGAGCAGGTGTGTTCTTACTGAAACTGAATTCAAATGTATTTATTCCACTTCTCCCCGGGTGCCTATATTTTATCACTTACCTAAAGTTCACAAATCCCTCACTAATCCCCCTGGCAGACCCATTATATCTGGGATTGAGTCGATTACGTCCAATCTGTCCCAATGTGTGGATTTTTTTCTGCAGATTTACAGTATGTGACCTCTTTCAGGTCGCATATTAGGAACAGCTTGCACGTCATCGACTCAATCTCAGATATAAAAGTGGCAACCATCCTATCTATGTGCCATGTGTGATGTACAGTCTTTGTACACTTCTATTGAACACACTATAGGTCTGTCAGCTATTAAGCACTTTCTTGATGGTGATTCTAGGATGTTGGTTTCCAAAATAATTTGATTGTTACAGCCATTGAGTTTATTCTTACCCACAATTATTTTTTGTTTGAATCACAATATTACCTTCAAATCTGTGGGACAGCCATGGTTACAAGGTTCGCCCCTTTTAATGCCTATCTATTCATGGGTTGTTGGGAGGAAGGCATGTCTGGACCAACAAACCATATGGGGCGGGCCTGGTCTACTATGGCCGTTTCATAGATGATATTCTTATAATTTGGGATTCTAATTTTGGGGATAATAAGGATTTGTTTCACCATTTTTCTTTGAACACATTTGGTCTGGTTATTACATCTAATGTCGATCACATCTTCCTTGTAATTTTGGACCTTTGTCTCAAGACTGACCCTGACAACTAATATATATATATATATATATATATATATATATACACACACAGACAGACAGACAGACAGAGAGAGAGAGAATATGCAAAAAGAACTTGTATTAGAACAAGATACACAAGCACAATGATTGGATCATTGTGCTTGTGTATCTTGTTCTAATACAAGTTCTTTTTGCATATTCTCTGAGTGCGGCTTTTTTTGTTTTCCTTTTGGGGTTAACTGGTTCCATATATATATATATATATATATATAGATATATATATATATCTATATATATATATCTATATATATATAGATATATATATATAGATATATATATATGAGAGAAATAAGTAGCGCCCCCACCAGTGAATGATTAAATAAATGTATGTATATACTCTAATATGTGATGATTGTTGGTCCCAAAAAAAAGGAAAAACGTATAATTACATCCTATATAAAGGATAGTGTATCATAAAAATGTTATAATATAAACAGTGAAAAACAAACTAAAATACACTCTAATTACATGTGACAAAAATAGTGATATATAATAAAAAATAAATATGTTAAATCCAAAAATACATGTGAAAAGAAAGTCCAAACCCTAAATTGAGTCCTGATGGATAGATCAAAACCAAAAGTACACAGTCCAGGGGTCCAAGGCTGCTCTCAGATGAAAAACCACTTCCAATGTGGATTCTATAGAAACAAAAAGAAAACAGAGAGCGCACGCCCCATAGCGTAATCTTGTACATTTAATAACAAATAGGGAATAGGAGAGGGATTAAAAACACTCACAAAGTAAATATAAAAACACGCAATTTGTGATAATCACCACCACGAGGCAAACACCGTCCAGGATCACGTAGACAGTCCAAGGATTAACAACCAGTTACCAGGAACAGTTCATCCTCCATAGGTTGCCGCAGAAGATGTTCCATAAATCTGCTTTCAGTTAGCAAACGAGCTTGCCTCAGTAATACAACATGCTCGCTTCGGCCGTAAAGCGCACCCGTGCGTAGTGACATAGTGTCGTAATAGGCGTCCCATATGTATATATATATATATACAGGAAAACAAAAAAAGCTGCACAGAGAATATGCAAAAAGAACTTGTGCTTGTGTATCTTGTTCTAATACAAGTTCTTTTTACATAATCTCTGAATGCGGCGTTTTTTGTTTTCCTTTCGGGGTTAACTGTTTCATTATATATATATATATATATATATATATATATATATATATATATATATATATACACATATATATACATATGGGACGCCTATTACGACACTATGTCACTATATATATATATCACACACAAAAAGACTAAGACAATCCCCAAAATAGCACTCTAAATATACCACAAAATAACTAATCTAATATAAAGAAAAAAGACTAGGATTCTAAGTCAAAATAGAAAAAGGAAATGATTTTAATAGCGAGCAATAAGACACACTAACATTAAATACATAAACACACTGTAGGCAGCAAAACAAAAATAAAAAAGCTTTGACTAGAAAAATAATACATATAATATCGCTGAAAGTAAAACCTAGAGCATAAATGTATCAAAATGTATCAAAAATTTACTAATATACCACTCAAAAATATGAGGTGATACAAATGAGCTAAAGGATTACAACACCCCCTAAGGATCCTAGCTACAAATAATATAACTAAACCCAAAAGAAAAAATAATTAAATATATACAATGAATAAACTTATATACACAATAGTGAACATAAGAAAAAATAATACAGCTAAACCCCGTTATAACGCGCCTCGCTATACCGCGAATCGGTTATAACGCGGTCTGAGCATGGCTCCCGAATTGAAAGCCTCCATTTTGCCGGCTTACCTGTATCTCAAATTTTCCATTTTGCCGCCTTACACTCTCCTCTTACAGCTGTCCTGTCCACGTGCTCATCTCTCTCCTCTTCCTGCTGTCCACGTGCTCATCTCTCTGCCCGTCGTGTGCCATCGGGGTTTTTTTTTTTTCAAACATTCAATTCAATGCTTTATTGACTACCAGACACAGACACAAATAAACATTAATACATTTTGTACAAAACACATGCAGGGATTGAACTCGGGACCTTCTGATACCAATGCCTTGCCTCTTACCTCTACACCATAGGCTTGGTGTGACAAGACAGAACCTATAAATATATTTATCATCTAAAACACAAGGTACATGTCAATGTGAAATCTTAAGTCTATTTCTAGCTGTCTATAACATCACACAGTTCTGTGGTCTAGTGGAAGAACTCTTACCAACATATGCAAGAGTCCTGGGTTCAATTCCTGTATGAAATGGTATAATTAACTTTTTTAATAAATTATTATTTTAATTATGTTGTATAATTTATAAATATATAATTCTTTATTATTCTTTATTAAATAATAATTATTCATTAATCAATAATGATGTATTAATAATAATTCATTATTAATCATTCTTTATGATTAATTATGTATTATTAATAAGTATGATTATTAATTATTATTAACAGTTAATTAACTAATTAATAATTATTACTAAATACTTAATAATAATTATTAATACTTACTTATTAATGAAACGTATTAATACTTACTAATTATTAATAATTAGTAAGTATTAATAATTGTTATTAATAATTAAGTATTAATAATTACTTAATAATTATTATTACCCCATTTAGTAATAATAATTATTAATACTTAATTATTAACAACAATTATTAATACTTACTAATTATTAATAGTTATTAAGTATTAATAAGTTTTATTAATAATTAAGTATTAATAATTATTATTACTAATTGGGTATTAATAATTATTAGGTATTAGTAATACTTATTAATTAGTCAAAATTATTAATTGTTAATGATAATTAATAATCATACTTATTAATCATAATATAATTAATAATAATAGTATTATTAATTAATAATTATTAAAAAATAATTATTAATAATACTTAATACATAATTATTAATTAATTATTAATTAGTTAATTAACTGCTAATAATAATTAATCATCATACTTATTAATAATACATAATTAATCATAAAGAATGATTAATAATGAATTATTATTAATACATCATTATTGATTAATGAATAATTATTATTTAATAAAGAATAATAAAGAATTATATATTTATAAATTATACAACATAATTAATAAATAAAATAATAATAATAAAATAATAAAGAGTTCTTCCACTAGACCACAGAACTGTGTGATGTCATAGACAGCTAGAAATAGACTTAAGATTTCACATTGACATGTACCTTGTGTTTTAGAGGATAAATATATTTATAGGTTCTGTCTTGTCACACCAAACCTATGGTGTAGAGGTAAGAGGCAAGGCATTGGTATCAGAAGGTCCCGAGTTCAATCCCTGCATGTGTTTTGTACAAAATGTATTAATGTTTAATTGTGTTTGTGTCTGTGTCTGGTAGTCAATAAAGCATTGAATTGAATGTTTGAAAAAAACAATGGCATATAATGGCAAGAGAGCAGAGAGATGAGCAGAGCAGAGAGATATGAGCACGTGGACAGCAGGAAGAGGAGAGCACTGGTAAGGCGGCAAAATGGAGGAGATTTAAATCTGTAATGAGGAAGCTCCAGAGCTGATGCCGGTGAAATTTTAACGCGACCCCAGTTGTAACGCGGTCTTTGGGTTGTGGACCCCAAGGACCGCGTTATAACGGGGTTTAGCTGTATATCTTAAACCAAGGGGGAGACACAGGGGAAAATAAGATGAAAAATACTCAAACCCTGTGCAGCAATAACCAAAAATAATAATAATATCAAAAAACATGAGTGCAAAACGTTCCTGTGGATTCTTGCAAAAAGGCAAAACACATGGCTATATAGGATGAAAAATAAAGACAGTACTGGATGCTCAATCAAAGCAGCGTTTGCCTACATCCCACAAAGGGGAAAGGACTCAAAGCAGCAGAGAAAGTGATACTCAGCTGTCCATAATTGTGTATGAGTCAGTCCAAGGGAGAGTAATTCCAACATAGATTGCAGTCTCTCATAACATCCACAGGAGTTGCATCATGAAGCAAAGGTCACGCTGTAGAAATCATGTATACTGCCATCAGTGAACACTCAACGCGTTTCAGCCAAGGGGGCCTTCTTCCTGGAGTGATAAAAGGGTAGTGGAGGATTACTAGGCTAAAAACTGTGGCCAATCAAAATCGGCGTCATCATCTCCTCTCCACAGCCAATTGCAGTAAGGTAAACGGAGGGCGGCATCATCTGCACAGGTGCCCGAGGTAATGCAATCAATGACAGTGTGTCAGGGGGAGGAAACATCCCCTAAGGTAGTGTTGTAACTCCATTGAGCATGCACAGAGATTCCCAATTGTGGCGTCTCGATTCAGGGAGTAAGGTGACGTCATTGGAGCATAATAAACAGACAGGAGCGGCATATAAAAAGTTCTAATCTACATAAAAAAGAAGCACAAAGAATTAGACAACTATGAGGTGATGTGCCCTGTTAAATATGGGGCACAGATAATAAGAAAGCAGGCACAGAATACATAATATTTAGAGCATAAAGAAAATAACAACTGATAATTATTATTTAAAATATATATAAATAGTAAAACAGAAGAGGGAAATTAAAGTGTATTATAAGAGCGTAGAGAGATAGAGTGATAACCATAAAAGGATGATATACAAAAAAGCTCATACAGCCTCATATACAGAAATGAAGCTATAGGAACATGGCAAAACCAAGGGAGTCAGTCATTCCCCTAGGATGCATAGTATTAAGAAGGACTATCCATCTACATTCTTTTTTGAGGAGGGCTTTTTCCAAGTCACCTCCTCTAATGCCCAAGGACACTTTGTCAAACGTAAATGCAGAAATCTGCGTGCTGTCTGCTGCGTGACACTGTAAAAAGTGTCGTGCTACAGATGTCATTTTTTTAAAGTGTCCAAATCCCGTTGTGCTGATCTAATGTTTCTTGAGTGTTCTAAGATTCTAAATCTCAATTCTCGGATTGTCATACCTATATATTTTAATTTACAGGGACAAGTTAGACAATAAATGACACCTTTATACTTGCAATTCAAGGTGTAACCAATATTGTATGTTTTAGTGTGGTCGCTAGTAGAAAAAGTGTCAGTCTGTATCATAAATTTGCAGGCTGAGCAATTGCTGCATTTTGAAAAGCCTTTGCGTCTGATAGTCAAAAATGTCTCACTGGTGTGGGGAGTGTAATGACTATGTACCAAACGATCTTGTAAGTTTGGTGAACGTCGACTTGTCAGGTTAACACTGTCCCCCAATACGTCCCTAAGTTCTCCATCGGTACAGAGAATGGGCCAATGTTTTTGGAGAATGGATTTTAGGGGTTTCGTCGATATACTCAACCACAACAAACAAAATATTAGATTAACATGCAAATCTAGTTCCACATCTATAGACTTCTTAGACTTGAAGATATCTATTGTTCCTAGTGGAATGCTTTGGTATTACCTTGCCAGTATCTCTGTTTTTACTCCTCCATGGACTTAATTTGTGAACTTACCATCTGTCCTGTCTCCCTCATTGAGTTAGTCCCCATCAATATTGTGTCTGCTATACTGTATACAGGCTTTCCTTTCTGTTTATCAGCTTATGATGGGTCTTTTTGTTTTTTACTTATTATAGTTTTTATTCATAGTCCATTTACTATTGGTTATTTGCACTCTTTTTTCTTGTTTTTGCGCTCTTTTTTTTGTTGTTTTATATATACATATACATACATACACAAACACACATAATTAAACATTACCAAAAACTAAAGTTGATGTTTTCTATCTTTTGTTTCAATCAGTCAAAATCACACATCTCTTTCAGTACAGACTATCCAAGGTAGTCTTAAATTACACTGTCTAGACCATGTTATAAATAGTTACTGAGATTATTGGTGCCTTCAAATATTCAATGTATTGATTTACAGTGTCAAGGTACAGTATGTAATCTGGAGCAGCAGTTCCCCGTAGGAACATTTTTTTGTTTTTTACTTTTATGTGTCCCGCTTTGCTAAACTCTGGTGAACCCACTAACCTGCAAGATACTTAACTTTTAAAATACCCAGACAAGAACAATTTTCTGGCCATTATAAAGCCACTTGGGACACTACTATAAAAGCTTTCTAGAAGTGATCCAGGATACCACCTTGTATTTTTTTCACTCTACTTGCAAAAATAAAATGTTATATATCTTGAGCTGTGGTGTCCTAAGAGGTCAAGGTAACATACAGTAATGCAGTTAATCTGCCAAACCCATGCGGATCATATAAAGGTTACAGACAAATTTAAGCAGCGCAAATTACTATTTTCATGCCTGTGCCTTTCTTTGTTGACATCAAATAATCAGAAGTATAAAAAAAAATAGTATAATACACTTTAAAGCATCAATTAGCCCCTTTTAAAGCACTATTAAAAAATAAGTGCGTGTTAAAATACTGCATTAAAATAACAGTCATGCATACCTAGTAGTGGTTTGGCAGAGAGGGCTAATTAATGTTAATGTTTAAGAATTTGGGGGGAAAGGGGTAATACTTTGGGAACAAAGGCTGCCTCATAGTACGAACCTTACTGTGAATTCATTTTTGGGGGTAATTGCTGCTTCACAACATTGTTAAAAAAAAGTTTCATGTTAATGTGTAAATTCTCTGTTCACCACTTCTGCCTGATTGCTAAAGTAATTCTCTCACTGTCAGTAGACCAAACATCAAAAGCATTAAAGCAGAACCCGACTCTTGGCTCTGGAACCTGATAAAAGTAGATTTATATGCTACAGGATATATGCTAGTGGAGATTGGTAGAATACCCCTTTTTTCCATATTAAATAACTAATTCAACAGTATCAGACTGTAAATCTAGGATGAACATTTGTTATACAGTGTGTTTATTGATTTCCGGCAAGTCTTCCAATTGATTGAATTTTTTGTTGAGATGTTGCACCTGTTATTTCCCTTGGCCAGAGGCCACGGCCCCACCGGCACTCGCGATCACATTATCTGTTCCATCATCCTCTTCCAAACAGATCCTGTGGAGCGCAGAACGCGATCTCCCTACAAAAAAGCAATTAGATTGACAGCTACGGCCCCCAGAGTGCCAAGAGCCCATGACGTGGTCGCTACGTACTTGGGCACCCAAAGGGTTAAAGCTTATTGACCGTCAACATTGTACCTTTGACCTGGTTTGTATTGTAGCTTTTGCTTGCCATAGATTCACTACAGTATATTGCTTTATTCGGCTTAATATTCTGCCTGGGTGCTTTTATTACAAAACAAAGTTGATGTGAACTTGAAATTGATGCTGATACATTGTTTTCTTTATTTAATGCTGGTGGCTTAAGTTTTTGTTATGGATTTGGTGCTTTTTAGGCAGTTGTATGAAGTACTTTTGTTTCCTTTGAGCTACCAATGTCATGGTTACCATTTTACAGGCAGCCAAGCAAATGCAGATTCGGAAAATAGGTACTTTTATTTTACTGGCAAGGGTATATAAGGATCCTTGTGTTCAGAGGCTGTTGACACTAATGACCATAATGGGCTGGAAGATTTGGTAGTCATTTGCAGTATAATTATTTATGTGTGTAACCCTCTCTGCCTGCCATACTAGGGAGGCTACATCGGTGTAATGGTGTGTTTAAAATCAGCATAGCTTTACCTTGTTCCAGGGTGTTGGATGTGGTCGGCTGGGCGATGGAAAAGATGGACGCCAGGAGTTTTTATAGTACAACTTCAATCTATATTCATGTTCCCAGGTATGGGAGCATTTCATTTCCATATACAATAAGATGGACATGGTTGTACCTTTGTTTCATCCATACGCTTTTAACATAGTTCTTCCCGAGGTGCCCTCTCAACACTCCTGGGAGGTACATGCACTTGTTACTGAGAGAACTAATTATATTGAACCAGGCCCCCCTTGTTTCGCTTGCTTAGCACTATGCATGTGATCCTGCTATTTTGGGCCGATTCTGAGATCCTGTCCTGTTATAGGGAGATTATTATTACCCTCCAATCCATGCAGGAAACTGTCACTTTCTCTGAGGCTATAAACTCGTTATATGGAGATCCACATGTGGGGCTGATTGATCCCTGACATCCCAAAGCCCTATCTAGGCAGCCCTCCATAGCAGTGGAGCGCAAACTTTTCCAGCTGCCCCTGCCTGTCTGGCCTGTGCTGAAGTTGCGCCCCCCTGGCCCCTCTCCTACCTTCCAGTCACATCGAGGGGTCACGTGACATCAGGTCACGTGACCCGCAGCGTCATTTGACGCCGGTGATGTCATGTCACATGACCGTGCGTTGCCATGGAGACGAGTCGCAGCATCTGAATCCTGGTAAGTTTTTTTTGTTGCAGAGGCCTCACGCGATCCCCCGGCATTCATTTAAATGCTTGGGGGAATAGCGCAGGACCTCAGCAACAGCCTGCGCCCCCCCAGAAAAAACTCCCACCCCCCAGTTTGCGCACCGCTGCTCTATAGCATGTCTGCATTCCCTCTCTGGGACCTACATATATCTTCTTTCCATGGTGTAGGGATCCTAACTGTTGAGGCACTGTCCCTAACTAAAACAATAAACAGGAGGGCCTGATCTCTCCTTTACTAGGGGAAAGCTTCCACCTGCCTCTACTCCCCGAGGCACCTGCTCTCCTATCCTTCCGGAACCTCCCTTGCATCGGTTCCCCCTCTGACTCTTCTATCTCCTCTGACGTAGTTCCATCTGTCATCACAGAGAAATAAGAAACTTGGGATGAGTGCAGAGATGAAAAGTGCTGTTCCAGAATGAGTGGCTGCTTTAACTGAAATGAGAAAATAAAGGTAAATGTTGTGTGGGTGCAGAGCTGGAACAGAGCATCAACTATATTGACTGTTATTGATTTCCCTTAGTCTGGATGAAGCATTGACCCTGATATACATGTAGCCATGCCATCTGTGGCTAGTAGTTTGCTTCCCTCCTGGCAGTAAGCCCCGGTACAAGCAGGGGCCAGTAGTTCATATGGGGTTTTCCCCCTCCTGGGTACTGCACTTGAGTGACAGCGGGAGGCGATGACATCTGGCCTGGGCATGACCAATCATGAGTCAGACCTGGTGCCCACCTCGTGGCTGTTCTTAAGGGCAGGTACCGCCCAAATTTAGCAGTGCCTTTCCCCACTTTAGGAAGGCAGGTCACACAGTGGAGAGGCTGATTATTGGGCCTTCTCCGTCCTCTTCCCTCAGGTGGAGAGTGAGTGTGGACCATACTTCTGCCTCTGCTAGGGAGGCAGGGAAGAGCTAAGACGGGCGGGTGCCCTTGGCCTGTAGTGACGGTCCAGGGACAATCCTTCAGTGGTAGCTGAGAAGTACTGCATCGGTCATAAGCCTGCTTGTTACTGTGCTGTACAGAAGAGATAATAAACCGTTCCTGTTGTTATACCTCCTGCGTGGTGCGTGACCTTACTGGGGGGAGAGGTAATAGTTCTACCGTGAGAGATCACCTTCAGTTCCTGGCGCCTAAGGCAGATGGAGGCTCTGCACTGCTAAAGAGATATGTAGGGTAAGAACCCCAGAAGCCTAGTCCTGTGTCCCCACTTCCATTGGCGGACGACACAGCCCTCCTGTTACCAACAGGTATCATGCACCACACGATTCGTAATGGCCACATCTCTCACCGGGTGGGGGAAATACTGATACATACAGTAACTGCAAATCTGACAAATATCACTTGTGGATCTTTTTTTCTCGTTATGGCTCATAGTATGAAAGAAGAAACCGGCTTGTATGTAGAGTGGGGGTAGTAAGTGTAGACATGATTGGGTTTAGATTCTTTTGATTTATCCAGTTGGAACATTTAGCAAGAGACAATATTGTATTTCATTGCACCAAACAAAATAGACCTATTCAATATAGTTTGTACATTTCATTGCAAGACTACTCCCCCTAAAAAGAAAACTGCGAGCTATACAAAGAGCCAACATTTTAGTTTTCATCTACTCCTTACTAGTAACTCCCTATATTACATTATTACTAACCATCACAAGGAGGGGGGATTACATGTATTATATGGCTCCAGACAATTTTGATATTTCAATTGAAATGTTACTTTTTATTTGCCGCAACTTGTAGCTAGGTACTTGTACTGAGAATGTATTATTATTTTCTCGCAAAATTTACTCGCAAATAAAAATGGCATCTGTATAGATTTATGGACCTGATGGATTATTATCATATATAAACATGTATGTGTTGTGGTGGGAATGTATTCTTGCCTTCATACAGGAAAAAGGAGTGATTAGATTTCAAATATACTGGTTGGGTCATTTTCTAATATCACTACTATGTATTTGTTTTGGGATTTATGTTTTCTTTTTCCGCATATACAGGTAGCTATATCCTTACATGTCAGTTGTCACCATGTGGGATTTCGCCTGTAATGTACTGAAATATTAAGTTCCGCCTACAGTAAGTGGTAATTGCTGAGGCTGAGGAGCTCTGCATTTGGCAAAAAACGTCTTAGTGTATAATCCTGAATACCTTGGCAATTCCTTAATAATTGGTTAGGGCAGAATTGACTATAACATTTGTTATTTATGCATACAGTAGCTCTGGTTTTAATGCTTCTGATTTAGATTTTGTAGGCGCCCAAAGATTTCAGGTCAAACGTCAATTACTTTTCTTTTTACTCCTGGGCACTGTATTCAGTTTGATTAATTTCATTTGATTTGTAAGATTGTCCATGGTAAATTTTGAGCAGAGGGAAGCAGCAGATAATCATATTAGAGCTGTTTCAGATGTCTACAATTGTTCTGAAAAGGCACTGCACTTCTATGCAGTGTCATGAAACATCCTGTCACTGACCATGGAAAACATAATTTGGCACAAGGCAGATCCGCTCCTGTACCTTTCAGCATTCTCAGTATCTGCGTACCATTCTATTGGTACACAGTAGCACAATATACAGTACGTAGAAGCATGTTTGCTAAATTAAGTGCACTAAACAGTGCATTCAAAATGATTTAGTAAGTCTAATGATTTGTAAAATGTTACTGTGACAAATTTTGATACCGCTCCTTTAAAAAATGTATAGTTTATTCATTCTTTATTCATTGCTATGCAGGACTGCAGGTATGATGAGTGTGTTTTAGTCAAGGTGTCTAAGCCCTGAAGAGCAGCAACTTGATAGCATTTCCTATCTTCCCCGACCTGTCAAATGGGATTATGGACAATAGAGCTTAGCACTGTACATGTGTTACCTTCTGACTCCTTCCTTATCCCATGACCGTATGCTGTTATAGGCCTCTATGGATTAATAATTATTTTCATGTTTCTAGAAGCACTAAAGCAGCACTTGATTGGCCCATAGCGTGCATGCAGCCACCCATTATTTTACATCATTGAGCATTTATTGTATGACGCTATTAATTCATAGTTTACTGTGTATGTTAAAAACAGCCGCTGACATGACATTAGAATATAGAACAACCGTCTAAATTACCGAATGTTATTATAAATGTATATAGTCACAGTTGCTTGGTTTATTTGCATTAATCTACCGGGTTTTAGGACATACATAATCTGTTTTAACGTTTAATTATAATTCCTCCACTGTTACTCATTTGTTTTATTTTGTTTAATTTGTTTATAATTCCTCCACTGTTACTCATCTTTGCAATGCAAGATTAAATAACTCCCATTGAGTGCGTTTATTTCAAAAACAAAATGAATAACTAAACAAGAGATAAGAGCTCTATTCAAGATACTTGTAATCTTTACCAAGCAGACCAAAGACTTTAGTTAGAAGTAGTGTATACTAATGGTATGATTACAATGTGCAAATCCATGCTGTCTGACTATTAATGTACTATGGTCCCAGGAAGCCCGGCAACTCACGTGCAGTACTTTACAGACGTTAAAGGTTTTCTGAAAATACAGCTTGCTGTTTCTAAGTTATATGTAACCTCTGTTGTAGACTCTGTTGTATAGCCATTACCTTGACACTGGCGGCTATATTTGCTACGCGATGCTAAGCCATAAAACACCTTTTAGTGTTGGAACCTCTTAAGGAACAATAAAGATTATTAGCATAAGTATCTCGGGAAGCAGGGGTTCCCTAGAACTCTTTTGACAAAGGCCTTCCAGGCCGAAACGCGTAAAGAGGACTCGCTTGCACCTTGTGCAAATAAAGCTTATTTTTATCCCACATCAGCCTTCATCTATTTTTGTGCTGTGCGACGCATCTTTCTCTCCTTGAGAAGTTCCTTTACGTTCCCTAGAACTGACCTTAACGCGGTTCAGCAACGGAGACCCCCTGCTTCAAACCTATTAAAAAATGTACCAAAAAAACCCACAATGTGTCCCCAGGAGTGTTCCTTTAAAACAAAAATTGAGATTAATTCTAAATTCCCATTTTCCCTAAAAAGAAAGTGGAATTATATTTGTGTAAATGAAAAAGTAGCTGGGCTATGAGTTTCTATAATAAGATTAGAGAAAGTAGCAGTACACTCTACCACCTACAGCAATACTGTGTATTAGCAATGATAAGACGGGTGAAACCGTTTTGTATTGACTTTCCATTAAATGTATAGATTGACTTTAGTTTGCAGTAAATCAATACAAGTAACCAGTCTTCAACGGTGGGTTAAGCTGGAGTATAGCACAGCAGGGGTACTACAAGTCCCAGTAGCCTCAGGGGCTGCAGACCACATGTTGCCAGGCAACCAACTGGGCTGAGAGATGCATGACATTTAGAATTCTGACAGTTAGGGGGACTGGCAGTTGGAGCCAGGACAGAGAAAGGGAAGTTAGGGTCTGGGTGTCAGTGGCATCCAGACTAACTCAGATTAACCCTTTAGGTCCAAGATAGGCCCCACTCACCTAATCAGATTGTGTCTGAAACCCCTAGCTAGGGACATTTCCCCTGTAGCTATATACAGTTAGTGTATACTGTAGTGCCATTTGAAGACGCCGCACAGCGATTTGCGGACTGTGTTCTGGGGCAGGACCACCACTGCACTATCATAGACTATCAAAGGTGAGACCCTCCTACCGGAGTTCACCCCACGCAGAGGCGGAGGCTCCGCTGACATCGATGTCACTGGATCAGTGGATCCCTTTTGCTTTTTGGCCATGCCTGGGTGCTGAAGCATCTAGGCAGGTACCTCACAACGTGCACCAACTATAACACTTTCAGTTACTGTGGGCAGTGCTGTCTCACACATTGGGTGGGTTGGGTGCCATGGGGCCCCTCAGTACTTTGGGGAAATGTCATCAGGGGTGGACACTATGGTTGGAGGGCACAGTGGGGCTACAGCTGTGCAAGGCCTATATTGTATGTGGGTTAATGATATATCTAGTAGTACCTGTGTTCAGTAAACTGTGAGCCGCAGGTAAAGCACCACACACTCAGTACCCGCCACATTCCCCATGGGGTGGGGGAAAGAGCGCTATAAGTATAAGGTGTCACAGGACATGATTGTAAGATATATACGATATATATTTGATACTACAGGTGGCACATTCCCTGACTACAATAACAAAGCAGATGAAAGAAACTTCAATTTTCCCCTAATTTGTGAGTTTTGGGGGGAGGGGAGGAAGACATAATTTTGGGGGGAGGGGAGGAAGACATAATTTTAGAATGAATGGTTGGAGAGGAGGAGGCAAACCTGTGATGTGAATGTACAGAACGTACACCGTCAATGTTGTGGCTGATAGGTGGGTGTATGAAACACTGCTTAACTCTTACCAGACTCAAATGTATTAGAGAAGGTCAGAAGCTGATAGCCCACAAGCCTTCTGTAGTTGGATATTTTCAGGCCTTTTTCGACTTGCGACTTCAGAACTAGAGTTCTGAATGCCTAGGTTGGGATGTCCTCCTATACCACAACCTTCTTGACTGCTCAGCACAAGTGAGCAACTGTTTTTCTTGGGGCTTGCAAACTAGATACAGCAGGGCCCCGCTTCTCGGTGATCCGCCGATAAGGGGGCCGCCATGTTGGATCCTAAGTCGTGCATGCGCAGACCGTAGTTTGCGCGCACAGACATAGGTCGCGCAGAACGGCAGAAACTGGCCCTGGAACGGAACCCGCCGTATACCCGGGGCCCTCCTGTAAAATAAGAAAATGGTGTGTTGCCACAGACAGGAGAGATATTGTACGCTATTTAACACCCCCTAACACCCCACCCTCAAATTTTAATGGGATCAGCTGTGCGGCTGGAAAATACTCCTTCCTGACATATACTCCATCCCACAATGAGCAGCCACTTTACCTTCTTGTTTCAACATTGTCCCTCATTCCCTCTAGATTGTAAGCTCTCACGGGCAGGGCCCTCATTACCTCTGTATCTGTTTCTCCTTGTTTGTATTGGTATGTAACGTTGTTTATGTAATTTTTAAATCTCTGTACCCCCACTGTACTGTGCTGCCGAATATGCTGGCACTTTACAAATAAACAATAATAATATTGGCAAATAAAAGGAAAACATACCAGAAGGTGCTAATGCAAGAATTTGGTTTGCAATGGCTATATTTTACATTAATGAAGGAGTATAATAATATGTATGACACTAAAGCCAAAGCAGCCTAAAACAGTGTGAATATGAAAATGGAAACCCGGCAAATGAGCGCAAACAGTTCTTCATGAAACTTCAATATACAAAACCTGTGACCGTTAAAACTGTTCTTATCTCTCCTAGGTAGTACCATTGTGTGCAGGCTTTGGTTAAATGCATATAAATGTGATCATATGTGTTGTCATACTTGTGTGCTATAATCTTCTGCTTATTATCTGATTTACTTGGAGATTTTACTGCTGTATTCCACAAATAAATATTCCCCTCATGTGAATAATGTAATTGCAAAGTGTCTTTCCAGGGTCAGTAGGTTGTTGCATGCCCCGAACTTTTTGTCTTGTCAAAATGGATAATGGAAATATATAAAACCTAGAATTGAACAATTATCAGCTTCATATTCCTGTATTAGCCCTAATCACAAAATGACATACTTTGTAATGGATGTTTTGAAGTGCAGACAAAATTTGTCATGGGGGGACACTGCTGCAATTCCAATGTTTCAGAGAAACCATATTCATTTTAAATAATCTGTTAAGACGAAGATCAGCTGCATAAAAATGGTCGTGCTGCTTTTCATTTTAGAAGTGCACTATGAGTATTGCAGAGAAATAAGAAACTTGGGTTGAGTGCAGAGATGAAAAGTGCTGGTCCAGAATAAGTGGCTGCTTTAACTGAAATGAGAATATATAAAGTGAAATGTTGTGTGGGTGCAGAGCTGGAACAGAGCAGCGACAATATTGACTGTTATTGATTTCCCTTAGTCTTGAAGAAGCATTGACCCTGATTTTACAGTAACTGCAAATCTGACAAATGTCACTTGTGGATCTTTTTTTCTCATTGTGGCCCGTAGTATTAAAGAAGAAACCGGCTTGTATGTAGAGTGGAGGTAGTAAGTGTAGACATGATTGGGTTCAGATTCTTTTGATTTATCCAGTTAGAACATTTAGCAAGAGACAATACTGTATTTTACTGCATCAAACAAAATTGCCCTATTCAACATAGTTTGTTCATTTCATTGCAAGACTACTCCACCTAAAAAGAAAACTGCGTGCTATACAAAGAGCTGACATTTTAGGGCATTAAAAGAGCAAGATTTGTAATGTTTATGCTGTTTAATGTATAGCAGTTATTATATATAGAAAGAAACAAATCATTGACATAACATTTATATATTTCCATGCGACGTTGCTATTACATACAGTACATTGCCTTTTTTCTTCTAATGTGTCTGTATCTTTTAGTTTTTGTATGCATGGAATTGTGCAATAATTAGCAAAGAAAGATGTTTCATTGCTGCTAATGTTCATCATTTGCATTCCTGCTGAAACGTGTGTGTGTGTAGGATGTGGTTCATTATGGGATGTATATAAACATCAAGGGGTCTGTTTACATAGCGTCACAAATTGCATTTTGAGTGTACTTTGATGCACGACAATCTCAAATGTAATTGCGCTTGTGGGCACCTACAGTATGTACTAACCCTATTTTTCTCAATGTGCGCCTCAGGCGTTAAATTATTATAGTAAAATATTTTGGACAACGGAAATGGAATGCACATGATGTACAGCTGTAAATCCTATGTACTAAAACAAATTGTATCGTTTGCGTCAACAAAAAATCGTTGATTCTACATGAACATTATCCGCCAAGTTGAGCCTGGTGTAAACCCCAAAAAGTGTATGTATTTTTTTATGTAGAGAACTCATTTATTCTGATATATTTATATATATATACAGTCATGTGAAAAAGAAAGTACACCCTCTTTGAATTCCATGGCTTTATATATCAGGACATAATAACAATTATCTGTTCCTTAGCAGGTCTTAAAATTAGGTAAATACAACCTCAGATGAACAACAACACGTGACATATTACACAGTGTCAGGATTTATTTAACAAAAATAAAGCCAAAATGGAGAAACCGTGTGTGAAAAACTAAGTACACCTTATGATTCAATAGCTTGTATAACCACCTTTAGCAGCAATAACTTGAAGTAATCGTTTTCTGTATGACTTAATCAGTCTCTCACATCGTTGTGGAGGAATTTCGGCCCACTCTTCTTTACAACGTTGCTTCAGTTCATTGAGGTTTGTGGGCATTTGTTTATGCACAGCTCTCTTAAGGTCCAGCCACAGCATTTCAATCGGGTTGAGGTCTGGACTTTGACTGGGCCATTGCAACACCTTTATTCTTTTCTTTTTCAGCCATTCTGTTGTAGATTTGCTGGTGTGCTGGGATCATTGTCCTGTTGCATAACCCAATTTCGGCCAAACTTTAGCTGTCGGACAGATGGCCTCACATTTGACTCTAGAATACTTTGGTATACAGAAAAGTTCATGGTCAACTCAATGACTGCAAGGTTCTCAGGTCCTGTGGCTGCAAAAACAAGCCCAAATCATTACCCCTCCACCACCGTGCTTGCAGTTAGTATGAGTTGTTTGTGCTGATATGCTGTGTTTCGTTTTAGCCAAACATGGCGCTGTGCGTTATGGCCAAACATCTCAACTTTGGTCTCGTCTGTCCAAAGGACCTTGTTCCAGAAGTCTTGTGGTTTGTTCAGATGCAACTTTGCAAACCTAAGCCATGCTACCATGTTCTTTTTAGAGAGAAGAGGCTTTCTCCTGGCAATCCTTCCAATCAAACCATACTTGTTCAGTCTTTTTCTAATTGTACTGTCATGAACGTTAACATTTAACATACTAAGGTCTGTAGAGTCTGAGATGTAACTCTTGGGTATTTTGCAATTTCTCTGAGCATTACACGGTCTGACCTTGGGGTGAATTTGCTGGGATGTCCACTCCTGGAAAGATTGGCAACTGTCTTGAATGTTTTCCACTTTTGAATAATCTTTCTCACTGTAGAATGTGGTCACACTTGCTGATGATCAATTAATCAAGGGCATTTGATTAGCAGCACCTGTCTGCTACTTAGCATCTTAATTCCTATGGAAGCAGTGTACTTAGTTTTTCACACATAGCTTCTCCATTTTAGCTTTACTTTTGTTAAATAAATCATGACACGGTGTAATATGTCATGTGTTGTTGTTCATCTGAAGTTTATTTACCTAATTTTTAGACCTGCTAAGGAACAGATGATTGTTATTATGTCCCGATATGTAAAAACATTGAATTCAAAGAGGGTGTACTTTCTTTTTCACATAACTGTATATATATATATATTTATATATATATATATATATATATACAGTTATGTGTGTGTATATATATATATATATATATATTATATATATATATATATATATATATACATACATATATTTTCGCTTTACATACATGCTCCGGTCCCATTGCGTACGTTAATTCGGGTTATGCCTGTATGTGTGTATATATATACTCATTTATTCTGATATATATATATATATCAGAATAAATGAGTATATATATATAGAGAGAAAACACTAGGGTTAGGGAGTGATCACAAAACCACACCAATTGAAGCGAAATAATGAGTAAATATATGGTAATCAGAAAAGTGGGTGCAAACTGTGAACTGAAAAGTGAATCAGAAAAGGGGGGAAGGAAAACACAAAATGAATGTGTCTCCTAAAAGAATTCACTATACTGCACTCCTACTTAGTATAAAATTTAACTTTTAATAGAATTACATAAAACATATGTTATCAAATCGTTGTGTATTGTGCATTAAAAATAAATTAAATTATCAGAACAAGCGTCCGTGTCAGTGATTGTACGTTGGAAAAATCTCAGACAGCAAATTGTATTCGAGATAGCAGGACACAAAACGCTAATAGTCAGGGTATAAACCCCTCTGGGACACCTACGAGACCTACTATTCTACACACATATAGCATACATAACGACTAAGCCCAAAGCTGGGTTTAGAACTTTGGTAATATAGTCATTAATATATATATATTTTGGTTGGTTGGATTTTCAGAGTCCGCGCGCATGCGCATTGGACTCTAATTTCGCCGATTAAATACCACACTACTACACAAGCTTAGAAAAGCCTTAAAAACGGTTGAAACTTCTCAAAAATTCAGCACTATTGCTGTTAAATGTGTGTGAACATTCCCAGATGTTTTAATCAGCATTTATGAAGTTTGTTAATTGACCAACTGCGCATGTGCAACAGCTGGCAATTGTTCAATCTGTAATCAAGGTACTGTTTGGGTATATAAGGGTACATTCTTCCTCCCCCCAGCAAATTTGTCCCTGAGGAAGCTCCTTTGCTGGAGGGAAACGCGCGTTGGACGCGCAATGTTGTCAGTCTCCTACTTGGAGCTGCTTTTATGTAGTGCTCTGTAGTCTCCTGGCTCTATCTATGTAGATCTAAATTGGTTACTTTATTAACACTCAGTGTGCAATCTTCCTGCCTTCTATATTACATGTTCATTTGGAGTGTGCTATATAATGATTCATTGACCATAATGCTGTGAACAATTGCTTCACTATGCTATGAATCATTTACCCTCCATCATCACACTATTAGTAGCACTTTTATACTGAGTGGACGGTTATACATCCTTAAATTAACATCCCCTAGTGCTCTGTGGTTTATAAGTTTAAGCAGGACTGCAGTACTCTCGTGATACAATCATTCACTGGGTTCGTTAGTTACACCTATACATATACACATGTACCTGGTCTCGTAGGTGTCCCAGAGGGGTTTATACCCTGACTATTAGCGTTTTGTGTCCTGCTATCTCGAATACAATTTGCTGTCTGAGATTATTCCAACGTACAATCACTGACACGTACGCTTGTTCTGATAATTTAATTTATTTTTAATGCACAATACACAACAATTTGGTAACATATGTTTTATGTAATTCTATTAAAAGTTAAATTTTATACTAAGTAGGAGTGCAGTATAGTGAATTCTTTTAGGAGACACATTCATTTTGTGTTTTCCTTCCCCCCTTTTCTGATATATATATATATATACACAAACACATACAGGCATACCCCGCATTAACATACGCAATGGGACCGGAGCATGTGTGTAAAGCGAAAATGTACTTAAAGTGAAGCACTACCTTTTTCCCACTTATAGATGCATGTACTGTACTTCAATCATCATATACGTGCATAACTGATGTAAATAACAGCTCTATAGTCTCCCCGCTTGCGCACAGCTTCAGTACAAGTAGGGAGCTGTTGTTCCTGTTCAGGACATGCTGACAGGCGCATGCGCAAACTGTCGTTGGCCTATTGGGTGATATGTCCTTACTCACGAGTGTACTTAAAGTGAGTGTCCTTAAAGCGGGGTATGCCTGCATACAGTTGTATATTTACAGTTGTGTGAAAAAGAAAGTACACCCTCCTTGAATTATATGGTTTTACATATCAGGACATAATAACAATCATCTGTTCCTTAACAGGTCTAAAAATTAGGTAAATACAACCTCAGATGAACAACACATGACATATCACGCCATGTCATGATTTATTTAACAAAAATAAAGCCAAAATGGAGAAGTGTGACCCCCTCTATAAAAGCCAAAGTTTTAGCAGTTTGCTGGTCTGGAGCATTCAGGTGTGTGTTAACACAATGCCAAGGAGGAAAGACATCAGCAATGATCTTAGAGAAGCAATTGTTGCTGCCCATCAATCTGGGAAGGGTTATAAGGTAATTTCCAAACAATTTAAAGTCCATCATTCTACAGTGAGAAAGATTATTCAAAAGTGGAAAACATTCAAGACAGTTGCCAATCTTCCCAGGAGTGGATGTCCCAGCAAATTCACCCTAAAGTCAGACCGTGCAATGCTCAGGGAAGTTACAAAAAACCCAAGAGTTACATCTCAGATTCTACAGGCCTCAGTTAGCATGTTAAATGGTAAAGGTCATGCAACAGGACAATGATCCCAAGCACACCAGCAAATCTACAATAGAATGGCTGAAAAAGAAAAGAATCAAGGTGTTGCAATGGCCCAGTCAAAGTCCAGACCTCAACCCGATTTAAATGCTGTGGCTGGACCTTAAGAGAGCTGTGCATAAACAAATGCATGTAAACCTCAATGAACTGAAGCAACGTTGTAAAGAAGAGTGGGCCAAAATTCCATCCACAACGATGTGAGAAACTGATAAAGTCATACAGTAAACGATTACTTAAAGTTATTGCTGCTAAAGGTGGTTCTACAAGCTATTGAATCATAAGGTGAACTTGGTTTTTCACAAATGGCTTCTCCATTTTGGCTTTATTTTTGTTAAATAAAACACGACACGGTGTAATATTTCATGTGTTGTTGTTCATCTGAGGTTGTATTTAACTAATTTTAAGACCTGCTAAGGAGCAGATGATTGTTATTATGTCCTGATATGTAAAACCATAGAATTCAAAGAGGGTGTACTTTCCTTTTCACACAACTGTATATATGTAATTTTTTTGTGACAAACTCATGGGCTATGTATGCTACAGAGGTACAGTATGTCTGCTTTTCAGCATGCAGGAGGTTAAACTCCTCTTGCTAGGCAATCTGCAGCTGCATCTAGTTAATTCAGTCTGAACTCCTGATTGTAAGTGGTTTAAAAGGCAGCCTGCCAGCTGCCAGAGCTGAGAGACTTTCCCCAACCCGCAGGGATGCTGCTTGGAATGGTTCTCCAGTGTCTGCTGAAGGCAGGGCCGACTGGGACAAACACCAGCAAGGGAACCTGCACAGCCTGCTGAGGTAGCAGAGCTGCCCTTTCTGAAGGCGTCACAGTTCCACAGGGATTTCCTGGAAACTCCTGGGATGGATTCCCAGCACCACAGTTAAGGACATTATATTTTGATTCCAGACATTCAATGTGGATTGTTTAGACTGGAACTAGCCTAGATATCCATTGAGATAGTTAGGTTCTGTCTCGTTACCCTCCCTACTGTGGAGTAGGCTTTATTTTTATGGCTGGTGTGTTTGCCTTTAAAGGAACTGTGTGGGAGACTTCCGGTGACGTCACCAGGGATGGTTGGGTGAATGAGGAGCTCGTGGACCCGACTGCATAAAATACCAAAAAAAGGCACCTAAAAGCGCGAATTTCCCCCTCAATTTTACCCATAAACCGAGGTAAACGCTCCCCAAGATGACATCGAAGGGAAAGAAGCAGGCAGCTCACGGAGTTTCTAACTACTTCTCGCCGCACCAGAAGAAAACGGAGGAGCCGGCAAAGAGGCAAGATGGCGGCGGAGGACGAGGCCCACCGACCCCCTCGTGTACCAGAGACCAGGAGAGCGGCCACCCGGAGACAAGAGAACCCCTAAAAAGGGGCTATATGGAGGAACTCTTCGTCTCAATGCACGTAAAGCTGCATCTGTCCCTACAAACGGACATTAAAGAGGCAGTACGGGACATTAGGGAAGAAATCGCCTCCCTAACAGCCAGGGCGGCTGAAACGGAAACCAAGGTGGAGGGGGCCCTGAGCCGACAGATGGCGATGGAGGAGGAAATTACCCGCCTGAGGGAGGAAATCGAGGCCTTAAGGGAGAACCAAGAAGAACAAGAAAATAGGGACAGGCGACAAAACATCAGAATAAGGAATGTCCCCAAAACGGTCTCCCCAACACAAATAAAGCTGTACCTCCTCAAACTGTTTGAAATGATTTGTGCAGACATACCAGAGAGAGATCTCGAAATCGATAGGGCCCACCGAGCCCTGGGGCCCAAATCGGATGACCCAAGGAGAAGACGAGATATAATTGTGAAGCTACATAGCTATTCCACCAAAGAAAGACTCCTAATGGCAAGTCGCGAGATAGAGCCCCTCACCTTCCAGGATGAACCTATCCAACTGTATAGCGATCTTTCGCGAATGACAGTACTGCGACGCAAGGAGCTGAAACCCCTAACATCCTTTCTGCGAGAAAAGGATGTGAAATATAGATGGGGCTTCCCATTTAAATTCGTTGTTAACAAGGGGGGACGGTTCTTCACGATGAAGCACCCCGAGGACATGTTGCCATTTGCCCAAGCGTTAGGCCTAACCCCCCCTCCGTCATGGATGTCTGCCCCCCCACATCGGGGGCACGAGGAAGAGAGAGACGGCCCAGCTCGAGCGTCTGAGAGGATTGCCGCCCTCCAGCAGAGGACAACAAAAGACAAATAAATAAATCTTGGACTTACCTCAGGACCCCCGGATGGAAGAGCTGCGGAGATCACCCCCCACTCCGGGGACAGAGCTTCACTGCGACTTCCCCGAAGGACGGATGCCACGTGGACCATTTGGCAGATCCCTTCCCGCGAGATGAGGAGCCGCCGCGCGATCTTCCGAGCCCGCCATTCAACCCGAGGAATCCCCCGGCAGGACATCTCACCGAGTGACGGGAGCAGCCACCTGGTTCCGGACCTGAGATTACGGCTCCCCGGCTGGGGACATGCCTGAGGAACACCGACACCGATGTGCAACGGAACCATTGACTGCCCAGCTCTGTCGATCGGGAGACGGTGGAGGGTTTCAGGGGACTTTTGGGAGGGTGGCGAGAGGGTTCTTACTACAGCTACTGAGTGATACGGGTTCGTAAAGCCACGCTGCCCCCCCGAAACCCCCCCCTCATGTACAATGGGGAAGCCCCCCCGAATAAATATAGTGAAACACAGGAGACATCCTACACCCCCCAGCCCCCCACTCCCCCCCCATATGGAGAAAAGGTCAGACGTCTAGGGCACTAGGCCCAATCGAACTGAGAATCGAAAAGCATACACAACAATGTAAAGCCATACAAGGCAATGTGACCCCAGCTGGGAAATGTCGTGAGTTTCCAACGTGGGTGATGACTACCCTCTGAGCTGGTAACCCCCTAAAGCTGACATGCGAATAGAATGTGTTACGGGACAGGGCTTCACCTGTTAGCCTCCACCAACCCACACAAACAGGCAAACCTCCTCCCCCCTCCCTCGCCCACCCCCCTCCCGCGCCCACCCCCCTCCTTCGTCCACCCTCCTCCCCCCTCCACCACCTTCCCCCTTCCCCCCACAGCCCCCTTGCCCCCCCCCAATAGCTCCCCCCGAAGCGCTTAGGGAAAGAGTCCAATGTGGATAAATCACAACACACACTGAAGGTATACACGCAATTGATATAAGATAAGCGCCATCTGCTGGATAAGCCATAGATTACCGGGACTGTTGCTTCAATTTGAATTATAAGTTATACAGTAAGTGGTATTGTGATCTCAATGGGGGAATGCTGTAAACTTCCACACTACTGTCATCAGTTTCACGGCCCCCACGAGTTGATATCGAGATGCAATATGTTATGTGTTTGCTTCCCACCAATTAACACAAAGATGCACTCCTCTCTCCCCCTCCCCCTCCCCCTTTCTCCATCCCCCCCTTCCCCTCCCCTCCCTCTTCCATTCCCTTTCCTCCCCCCCTCCCCCCCTCCTCCCTCCCCTCCTTACCTGTGCGGGTGCTCCAAGGTGAAACATAAGCTACAGGTGTAAGGAAACCTCTGCGGGGGTAAGCTGACTGTTCTCGGTAATGCTAACCCTGGTTCCCTGTTAGTACAACCCCCCCGACTGGAGATTTTGTCATAACATGCACACAAACATACTCCCTCCCCCCCCCGTCCCCCTTCTCCCCCTCTCCCCCCTCCCCTCCCCTTACCCCTCCCCCCCCTTGCCAGCATGGGTGTTCCAAGTTGAAGCATAAGGTATATGTGCACTGTTGCCCCAAAGGGGGAATGTTGAAAGTTATTGAAATGTGATGAATCTGGTTTTTGACTCACGCAACCTCTCCGAGTTGAAATGATGTTATAATATGACATGAGACCTCCTTTGGCGTACTCATATAAACATGTTCCCTATCCTCTCCCCTCCCCCACCATTCATTCACCCCCCCTCCCCCTCCCTGCCCCCCCTCCCTTCTTCCCCTCCCCCCTCCCCTTACCCCCCCCCTTGCCAGCATGGGTGTTCCAAGTTGCCCCAAAGGGGGAATGTTGAAAGTTATTGAAATGTGATGATTCTGGTTTTTGGCCCACGTAAACCCTCCGTGTTGAAATGTGGTCATATGTCATGGGACCTCCCTCGGCCTAATCGTACAAACACGTTCCCTATCCTCACCCCTTCCCCACTATTCACCCCCTCCCCCCACCCCCTTCCCCCTCCCCCCACCACCACTCCCCCCTACCCCCTCCCTTCCTCTCCCCTCCCCCCAGCCTGCACTCCCTCCCCTCCCACCCCCTACCTTACCCCAACCCCCCCGCCGAATCTTTCCTCTCCGCCGTGCTATCCAACTGAACCTAATCGGCCCTCCTACTTGTGGCTCCAACCTTAAACCGAAAGCCAGAATCCAAGGTGTACTTAAAAACACTAAGTAAGGGTCCACGCCTCCCTGCCCGGCCAGAGAGGAGACAGACCCGGAACCATCTCCCAAGGGCCTTAAGCCCAACAACCGGCTAGTAGACTACCGGTCACTACTTGTGCTAGGCCACTCAAAAGCCTAGTCTTTTTCTTCCCCACAAACCCCTGCTGATACTGTCCCAGCAGGACCCCCACCCCCCTACCCGCCCCTGTCTCCCCCCCCCTCCTCCTCTCCCCCTTCCCCTGGGGGGGCGATCCTAACATAGAGACACACGCCCCACAGACTGCACGGCCCCACACTCTAAAGGAAATAAATGAAGCACTAAAGCAGGACCTCGCTGTTGGGAAAAGTGAGGCCCTAAAAAACTTCGCTGATAAAAGCCCCTATGGCTAGCAAATCCGCAATCAAATTGGTCTCTCTTAATGTAAAAGGCCTATCAAACAATTTAAAAAGACGATTAGCTCTTCAAGAAATGAAGAGATCTGGCGGAGATATCATTTTCCTTCAGGAGACGCATTTTACATCTCAAGATCCGCCCAAAACATTCCAAAATGCATTCCCCTTGGGGTTTTATTCCTCATTTAGCAGTAAAAAAAAGGGGAGTTGCAATTTTAGTCCGTCAAGGAACCCCGTTCAATTTAACAAAAACAGTAACAGATCCAGAGGGTATATTCCTTGTGGTGTATGGTACACTCTCAGGTACGGAAATCGCTCTGGTCAATCTATATGCCCCAAATGAAAACCAGACAGTAGTCCTGAAAAAAGTACTAAAGGATCTAAACCCAAAATACCTGTCATCAGTGATAGTGGGGGGAGACCTGAACATGGCCCTTGACCCAACAGAAGACAAATCACTCACCCCAGGCCGACCACACCTGCCCCAATCCTTAAGCAAAGGGAAGAGATTCAGAGAGATACTTAAGGAATTTTCCTTGATGGATATATGGAGAACCCAACATCAGGGCCAAAGAGACTATACATTCTTCTCGGCACCTCACCAGACCTATTCTCGCATTGATTATTTTCTGGGATCCAGAAACGTCCTAGAGGCCTCCACAGGCTCAGACATAGGCCCAACAACCTGGTCAGACCATGCGCCAATCACCTTAACTCTATCGGTCCCCTTCATAAAAACATTCTCCTATAATTGGAAATTAAATGACACACAGCTAAATTGTCCAGAGGTGGAGAGGAAGATCAAAAAGGCCCTTAAGGAGTACTTCATTAATAACTGTGGTACGGTCTCATCACCCGCTATACTATGGGAAGCCCATAAGGCTGCAATCAGAGGTAATTTGATCTCAATTGCCTCCCATAAGAAAAAAATTAAGGCAAAAATAATAAAGGATCTGACAGAGAAAATAACCAATTTGGAACAACATAAAATTAACCCTTCAAAAAGAATCTATAAGGCACTGACCACCACTAGAAATGAATTAAAAAACATCCAACTTGAAAGGGTGGAAAAGGCCCTCAAATGGACAAACCATAGGTATTACTATAAGGGTAACAAGGCCGATAGACTGTTAGCCTCTAAACTAAGAGGCGTACAAAAAAGATCCCAGATCACGGCGATTAGAAGGGGGTCTGGCGAGGTGCTATATAATGAGAAGAAAATAGCGGACGAATTCACTAAATTTTATACTAAACTTTACAAATTGAAGACTCAAAAAGGGGCCTCAGAGTCGGCAAGGGCGGAAGCAATCTTAAGCTACCTGGCTGACTGTGATCTCCCCACGTTGACGGAGGAAGAAAATTCCCACCTCAACTCCAAAATCACGAAAGAAGAACTGATATCCGCGGTAAAGGTCTCTAAAATATCCAAAGCACCAGGCCCAGACGGCTTCTCCAATACCTATTACAAAAAGTTTCTCCCAATCTTGACCCCACATTTGCTGAGCCTGTTCAATTCATTCCTGGAAGGGAATCCTATCCCTTCATCAATGTCCCTAGCTAACCTGGCCATTATTCATAAAGAGGGGAAAGACCCAACACAGTGCGGGAGCTACAGACCCATTTCACTTCTAAATAATGATTTGAAACTATATAGTAAAATCCTGGCGAATCGGTTGAACCCCATTTTGCCAAGATTAATAAACATTGACCAGGTAGGGTTCGTCTTAGGGCGTCAAGCCTCGGACAATACCAGAAAGATTTTTGACATTATTGAACACGTTCATCTTACAAACTCCAAGGCAATGTTACTAAGTTTAGATGCAGAGAAGGCATTTGATAGAATCTATTGGCTTTTTCTTACCAAAACGTTGGAGAAATTCGGCTTCAAAGACACATATCTAGAAAGAGTAAAGGCGTTATACCAAAATCCATCAGCAATTGTAAAACTACCAGGAGGAAACTCAAATAAGAAATGGTACAAGACAGGGATGCCCCTTGTCCCCTCTCCTCTTTGCTCTCACCATAGAACCTTTGGCGGCTAAAATTCGAAACAACATAAATATCCAGGGCATAACGATTGGAAAAACAAATTATAAAATTTCCCTGTTTGCCGATGATATTATTCTAACGCTAACCAAGCCTCAAACCTCCCTTCCTAACCTCCAGAAGGAGCTTGAGGACTTTGGGGGTATATCAGGATACAAAATTAATAGTGATAAATCGGAGGCCCTAAATATCAGCCAAACAGAGCCAGAAGTGAAACTAATCAAAATAAATTTTGCATATAAATGGAGCCCTTTATATATCAAATACCTGGGAGTGAATGTATCAAGGGACTACCAGTCACTATATCAGTGTAACTACCCAGCTCTCTTTGACAAAATCAAAAAGGACTTGAGCAAATGGGAAGATTACCAGATATCGTAGATCGGAAGAATGATATCTCTAAAAATGAATATACTCCCAAGATTACTGTATTATTTCCAAACCCTTCCGGTCCATGTCCCGGCTCAGAGCTTAAAAACATCCAAAACAGGATGTTCCATTTTATTTGGCAAGGCAAATGACCCAGAGTAGCCCGATCAGTCCTGTTGTCATCACGGGGGAGAGGGGGCATGGGAGTCCCAGATATCCAAAAATATTATCAGGCTGCTCAATTAAAGCAAGCGGTACTATGGAACCCAGATCCGACCCAAAGATGTTGGCTCCAAATAGAAGCATTCTATGCTAAAATGCCTTCTCTGCCAGCATGCCTATGGAGTATGGAAAGGGGAGATATGCCACCACAAAAATTTAAATTAAGAACGGCAAGACACACATGGGAAGTCTGGCTAAAAACTAAAATCAAATATAAGCTCGCCTCCACGGGCTCACAACTTACACCAATATTTGATAACCCTAAATTTCCACCGGGGTGTGCATCAAAACAGTTCGACCAACTAAAGTCAGAAGGAATAAAGACGCTAATGGACATAATGTGTCTAGGAAGTCTCCTAAGCTACCGGGACCTGAAAGCAAAATATAAGATCCCGAATTTGGATGCGTTTAAGTACCTCCAAATTAGACATTTCGCTCAAAAGGTATCTCCAAATCCGGAATTCCCCTTTCCCACTAGATTCGAGAGACTCTGTAAGTCTGACTCGGACCAAAGGGGACTAATATCCAAGATCTACTCGGAAATGGAAACAAGGGAGGGACCTCCTCAGCATGATTACATGCTTAAATGGGCCGCTGACCTGAATATAACTATTGAGGAGGAAGATTGGGAAGAAATCTGGGGAGCGGCCGCAGAGACATCCATCTGCACCACTACAAAGGAAAACATTTATAAAGTACTCTTCTATTGGTACCTTACGCCAGTGAGATTAAAACAAATCTACCCTCTGGGATCGGATCTGTGCTAGAGAGGCTGTGGTCAAAGGGGGGGACATGGCCCATATATGGTGGACATGTCCAGAAATTAAGAAATACTGGACTACGGTCCAAAATTGAATAAAAGAGGTCACAGACCTCGAGTTACCCATTGAGCCACTGACCTACCTACTGGCCAAACCAACTGAGGAAATTGGTCGTCCAACTAGGAAATTAGTCTCCTTTATCCTCACAGCGGCGAGATGTGAAATAGCGTCTTCCTGGAAGAAGGTAGCCCCCCCCACTAAGGGAATGATAAAAAAAGAATCAACGAAGTGATGCTTATGGAAAAGCTTACAGCCTACCTAAAGCAAAAAACTAAACTATTCGAAAGGGTGTGGGAACCGTGGCTGACGTTATAGGACTAGGGTCCCCCCCCCGCATCAAAACAGGAATCCTACTCACAGAGGACTACTAGCCCTAATAAACTGGGATGCAGGCCGCCCAGAAGAAGATACACTCCCCCCTCTTTTCCTCCCCCCCCTCCCTTTCTCTTCCCCCCCCCCCCCACTGGTCCACTCCCTTCTTCTCTCTACTTCGGAACTATACTAAGCTTCCCCCTCTTGGGAAGTGCTCCTTATGGGCAAGTTGTCTTGCCCCTCTTCCACAAAACCCAAAAATGGTGTAATCTATTGGGATGTAAATGTTGACACTTGCATACATGTAACTGTATAGCTACCCAATAAAAAAGTTTGGAGAAAAAAAAAGGAACCGTGTGCCTACAGTTTCTGCTGTTAAGTGTTTGTTACAGCCTAAAATAGACTGTGTAGACTCTTACTGATCCTACTGCCAGGCCGTGCTGCCACAGTTGGTTTCAGAAGTGGGATGCAGCCCCTCTGGGGATCAGCAGAAGAGAACGTGTAAAGACCACAAACCCTGGCAGAAAACAAAACCAGGATCGCTGTGCTGGAAAAAGCAAATGCGACTAACAACGTCAATGACAATTCCTGAAGAAGGAAGTGCTGTGCCTTCTGGCGAGTGCGTCTGCATCTACAGTCTTAACAAGACTGCTATAGACGTGATCTGCGAGCGGTACGAACTCTGGAAGTCAAGGCTGCCCAGTCAAGTGTGGGGGAAAAAAGGTTTTTGTTTTTTCAATGGCAGATTTAGTATGTTTGTTTTTCAATGAGCTTGACCATATGAAACAGTTCAGGCTTTATGATGATAATGAGGATGATGAATCCTATGTGGCCCCAGAATAAGAGCACTGCCCACAATTTAAAGCTGCATTAGCAACATGTCCATTGTGCAGAACCCCATAACCCTGGAGTCAGTGACCAGGAATTTGGAGTAACGCCATGTCCTGGAATAGGATTGTTTTTTTTCTGTGTATTTTTTCTGCTCTCCCCCAGGTAAAGTTACATGTTTCCCTGTTTTGAAGCAGTCAGTGCTGCTGTGTGAATTGCAACATAGTTGTTACTACTGTATATTACCTTTTCCACATGCGACTAGTCAGTTGCCTTGGCAACCTCCCAATGCTCATAGTTGAGATTTGGCTTAGCCCTCTCCCCCTGCCCTTCTCTTTATATTGTTACTGTTTGCCCCTTGGCTTGTTCCTGTCTGGAAAGGAAAGTGTGCTCTCTCGTAGGCTACGCTTATAGTGCCGGCAACGGTCCCTGGAAAATCAAATAGAGATGACTTCCAGCGATCGCGACCGCTCCGTCGCGTCGTGCTTACTATAAGCTCATGTGACGGCAGCAATGCATTTGTTTTGCCGCGACGTCGCTGTTGCCAGCACTATAAGCGCAGCCTTAACATCAGCAGCCAAAGTGAGTAGACACATCTTCCACTGCTCCCTTAGGCTGCGCTTATAGTGCCAGCTAACGGCGACGTCACTCCAAAACAAATGCAATGTCGCCGTTGCAAGCGCTTATAGTAAGCGCGACGTGACAGAGTGATGCTGGCGGCGTAAATTTTTTAAGCTGGTCAAAAAAAATTTTTCAGAGGCTGTCGCCACATGTGACAGTCTCTGAACCAATCAAAGACCTGGACGCTTGCGACATCGCCGGAAAGCGAATTACAACTTTCGCTAGCGGCAATGGGTGACATCACCGGTCGCTGTCGCCGGCACTATAAGCTCGGCCTTAGAAAGGGATTCCTTTTTACCTTCCCCTGATACCAAAGACACTACCTCTCAAATAGGATACTTCTCCTCACAAGAGACATTTCCTACCACAAACTACATACAAGTACTTTTATATTTCTGTTAACCCCACTCAATAGAGTTGAAGAAAATAGGACTGTAAGGCATCCATTCCTGGGTTTGGCTGGAGCTCATTCCTGCAGAGTTTGTGAGCTCTCAGACAGACCTCCCCTTGGATCTGCAAGCACTATCACCTGTGCGTGCATTCACTGCAGCTCTGTCTCTCTGCTGTGGCATTGGAGGCATTCCCACACACCCCAGTCTTTGGATTGGCTATCTGCCCTTCTTATACTGGGCTCTCCCTTTCCCTCATTGCTGAGCATAAACCAAGATTCACTTGGATGTAACTGTTTGCCACAAATACTCCTGCCTTAGCCTTGCCTTGTTCCTGAGACCTGCTGCATTCCCTCCTGGCAGAGGTCTACTTCCTGGTTCCTGTACTGAAGCGCTGGATTCCCAGTGCTAGCCTTGCCTTGTTCCTGAGACCTGCTGCATTCCCTCCTGGCAGAGGTCTGATTCCTGGTTCCTGTGCTGAAGCGCTGGTTTCCCAGTGCTACCCTGCTGTGTACCTAGGCCAGTCTGCATTCTCCCCTTGCAGAGACCTTTATCATGGGCCGCTCCCGCTCCTCGCGCAGAGGCCATTCCCGCGCTTCAGCTGCTACGCTTAAGCGCTTTGCGCCTGCCTACCTGTTACGAACTCCAGTCTGGATATCGATTACTCTGACGTCTCCAACTCTGACCCCGTCTTGTCTGTGGATTACCCTGCCTTCTTCAACCCCTGAACCGACTACGATTTACTTCGGACTGCGCAACCCAGAACCGGCTTCGTGGTCTAAGGTCGGTGTATTCACATCCCCACCTCAGCCCCGCGGACCTGTCCCGGTTTGTGGCGAGCACGTCCGTTACAAGGACTTTGTGTGCTTTAAAAAGGGGATGAGTTAAGCTACATGGATCTCTCACATGCTACAAGTGAGCCTGAATCCAGAATATGCCAACTTAAATGAAAGCAGGATCTGAAGAATTTAGTGTGCTGGGCATGACATAATGGCATAATTATATATGCACCTGGATTGAAAACTGGTTAAAGGACAGACAACAGAGGGTTGTCATAAATGGAACTTTTTCAGGTTGGGCTAAAGTCGTCAGTGGAGTACAGTACCTCAGGGATCGGTACTGAGACCCTTGCTTTTTAACTTGTTTATTAATGAAAAGGAACTTCTCAAGGAGAGAAAGATGCGTCGCACAGCACAAAAATAGATGAAGGCTGATGTGGGATAAAAATAAGCTTTATTTGCACAAGGTGCAAGTGAGTCCTCTTTACGCGTTTCGGCCTGGAAGGCCTTTGTCAAAAGAGTAACAATTTTGACAAAGGCCTTCCAGGCCGAAACGCGTAAAGAGGACTCACTTGCACCTTGTGCAAATAAAGCTTATTTTTATCCCACATCAGCCTTCATCTATTTTTGTGCTGTGCGACGCATCTTTCTCTCCTTGAGAAGTTCCTTTACATTGCTGCATCAAGCGTCTGCACGCTGAGTTCCTGCTGGCTTGCGGTTTCCTTCACTGAGTCTGCCGTGACGTTATCAGCAAGTATCGTTCAGGCCGCCGGTCAGGTGACCGCCCTCCGCGTCTGCGGGTATTGGGTTGGCGGTGAAGAGCAAAGATCACAAGCAGAGACACCCTGACTTCAGCCAGGAGAAGCAGATATATTACACTGAGAAGACCCGCACAGGCTTCACTAACCACTACAAAGACTTACACGTGAGTGTCCTATATCCCAACCTCATAGTGCTCGCGGTGAGCTGGTTGGGGGGAATGATTATATGTGTCTTCATATTACACTAAGGTTGTGTATCGCCTGGGTCTAGAAGATTTACTTTATCTTGCACCAGCAGGACTATGCTATATTCTGAGCGCCTGGAGGGTTAATCGGATGATTCACCCGTTTGTATATTGTTTATTAATGACCTTGAGGTTGGAATCGAGAGCAAAGTCTCCATCTTTGCTGATGATACTAAATTGTGTAAGGTAATAGAATCAGAGCAGGATGTAATTTCTCTTCAGAAGGACTTGGAGAGACTGGAAACGTGGGCAGGTAAATGGCAGGTGAGGTTTAATACAGATAAATGTAAGGTTATGCATTTGGGATGCAAGAATAAAAAGGCGACTTACAAATTAAATGGAGATATTTTGGGGGAATCCTTGATGGAGAAGGATTTAGGAGTGCTTGTAGACAGCAGGCTTAGCAATAGTGCCCAATGTCATGCAGTAGCTGCAAAGGCAAACAAGATCTTATCTTGCATCAAATGAGCAATGGATGGAAGGGAAGTAAACATCATTATGCCCCTTTACAAAGCATTAGTAAGACCACACCTTGAATATGGAGTACAATTTTGGGCACCAATCCTAAGAAAAGACATTATGGAACTACAGAGAGTACAAAGAAGAGCCACCAAATTAATAAAGGGGATGGACATTCTAATTTATGAGGAGAGGCTAGCTAAATTAGATTTATTTACATTAGAAAAGAGGCGTCTAAGAGGGGATATGATAACTATATACAAATATATTCGGGGACAATACAAGGAGCTTTCAAATGAACTATTCATCCCACGGGCAGTACAAAGGACTCGGGGGCATCCCTTAAGGTTGGAGGAAAGGAGATTTCACCAGCAACAAAGGAAATGGTTCTTTACAGTAAGGGCAGTTAAAATGTGGAATTCATTACCCATAGAGACTGTGATGGCAGATACAATAGATTTGTTCAAAAAAAGGTTGGACATCTTTTTAGATGGGAATGGTATACAGGGATATACCAAATAAGTATACATGGGAAGGATGTTGATCCAGGGATTAATCCGATTGCCAATTCTTGGAGTCAGGAAGGAATTCATTTTTCCCCTTAATGGGGTTTTTTGTTTGCCTTCCTCTGGATCAATAAGTAAGTATAGATATAGGATAAAGTATCTGTTGTCTAAATTTAGCATAGGTTGAACTTGATGGACTTATGTCTTTTTTCAACCTCATCTACTATGTAACTATGTATGACGTGAACCTGATCAATTGGAAGAGTCGTGTCCCTGCATTCTCAAATATGAACAGTGGCAACAAGAGCAACACAAGGAATTTTGTCTTCAGCAAATGGAACAGCAAGCAACGCGTTGTGAGTGCATGGTAAATGCAGAAGCTTACTGTATAACAATGAGTGTGTGCCCAGTACTACTGATGTTTCAGGAGTTAATAGAATCAGAACGGGATGTAATTTCTCTCCAGAAGAATCGACTGGAAACTTGAGCAGGTACTGTAAATGGCCTGTGAGATTTAATACAGATAAATGTAAGGTTATGCATTTGGGAAACAAGAATAAACAGGCAACTTACACATTAAATTGGGATAAATTAGGAGAATCCTTGATGGAAATTTTTTTTGCAGTGCTTGTAGAAAGCAGGCTTAGCAATAGTGCCCAAAGTCATGTAATAGCTGCAAAGGCAAACAAGATCTTATCTTGCATCAAACGGGCAATGGATGGAACCGAATTTATTTTTCCCCTGCTGAGATATCATTAGATGATATTTCACTGGGGTTTTTGTTTGCCTTCCTTTGGATGAATATACTGTAAGTACGGATATAGGATAAAGTATCTGTCATCTAAATTTAGCATAGGTTGAACTTGATTAGCGTATGTCTTTTTTTAAACTTATTACCGTACATCTCCTCGGCTAAGTAAACTTGAAACCATTTTTGTTGTGTGCATGTGTTTCAGGTCTGTGTTGTCGATGCAGACAGAGGCTTAAAATCAACCATTGTTCAGAACAGCCTTTATTGCAGCACAAACGTATTTACAGAACTCTTCAGCTACAAACAAAATAATGCTGCTGGTGCTTTCTTGCACGTCCTAAATGCTCTGCTTGAGCCATGCTGCCAAAGACCGCGCGTTCGCGCCCATAGACCGGGCGTGCGACAGCAGGAGGTGGAGCACGGTGCGCGAGGAATCAGTTCACCCTGATTCCTTAGTGCAACAGGCAGGTCATGTGAGCGGTTCTGTGACGTCACAGGCACGCCCCAAGACATGCCCCCCCACATTGTGTCTATCTTGTCCACAAAATTCTCCCACTTCACGCGAGTGATGTTACGTGTGTGAACTCCTCCGCACAGTCGAAGGCTGTGTGCAGGAGACGCTTGCGCCGAAAACAAACACCAATGTGTTTGTGTATAGTGAGCGTATGCACAAGCTCGATGGGGCAACCGGTGCTTCGCGCGATAACCAAGTTTGAATTTCCCGCACGACGGCCGGGTCACGTGAGCGGTTTGCCCAATGAGGGTTAACCAGCTCCATGATGTCACGGCCGCGTACCCCCTCCACCCCCCTCCTGCTACATGCCTCCCAGTTGCCGCTGCCTATAGGACAGAAATCTCCTGCATGAGGCGAGCGTGACGCCGCACCAATGCGCGCGCACGCTTCCACTATAGCCAAGGCCTAACACGCAGTAGTGGCTCCCAGCTCTAGAATCAGTCCAGCAGAGTTACCCTGTGCATTCTCTCTCCAGGCTTGAGCAGCAGCGTTGTCCTTGTCAGCCTTTTATCAGACAGAAAGCCTGATTAGCCCTTGTTGCAGTGCACAGAAGTGTGCTATGCGAGCAGCCCAGCACCACTCTGATTAACCGCCTCCTGCCACAACAGGCTATAAAATTCCTGTTTTATTTATATTAACTTGTGACCACTGTATTGTTGTACCTGGCTCTTTTCGTGTGTTCTGTGAGTTTGACCTTCAAACACAAAGCCCCTTATTTTAATCCTAGTCTGAGCTATAACAAACTGTACTGTGAATCTATCTAATGTGTTACTCCTGGCAGCAGATGGAACTATGTTTTAAGGACTTCGTTTTTCTTAATTGTTTAAGACATGTATTTTAGATATCTGGCACGCTATTGATTAATAGCTTGGCTTTATATTTTGTAAATTGTGTGTGTGTGTGTGTGTGTGTGTGTGTGTGTGTGTGTGTGTGTGTGTGTGTGTGTGTGTGTGTGTGTGTGTGTGTGTGTATGTATATATATACAGTGCTTGACAAATCACCCAAAAAGCTACTCGCCGAACCAAAAAATATACTCACCACCTAGTCCCGCCCCCAACCCCGCCACTAGTCCCGCCCCAACCCCTCCCCTAGTCCCGCTTTTAAAAAAACACATAAATAAAATAAATTGAATACATTCCTAGTATGAACAACATTCGTTTTTGACATAAGTTTATTTATTGTATTACATTATACTATAATTAGTCCTTGTTACGTGTGTGTGTAAGTGTAAATGTCGGATCTAGAAAAAAAAAAGCCAGATATGAATTACTAGTTTCCTGAACCCCTTAACCAGTGTCAGGACGCCCCCGCTTCAAAATATTTAAAACAGCAATCCCGCCTGGGATCTTACTTGATCCGCAGTCCCTCAATGTCCAGGTACCCTCATTCCCGCAATGTTATATGTTGTAGGGGATGTGTTCCCTACCTGTCTTCTGGGTTAGGGGGGTTCCGATGTCTTCCATGTGAAGCTTGAGTCAGATCTGGAAGACAGCAGTATAGGTTATTTCGGTGTAGTATAGGGCATTTAAGATATACAGGGTAAATAAGATATCCAGATTCAGAGTGTGAGACAGAGAGAGTGTGGGTGAGAAAGACAGAGAGGGTGAGAGTGAGAGAGAGAGAGAGAGAGAGAGAGGGTGAGAGACAGAGAGAGGGTGATGGGGTGATTGGGTGGTGGGGTGACTAACTGGGTGGGGGGGTGGGGTGACTGACTGGGCGATTGGGTGGGGGGGTGGGGTAACTGACTGGGCGATTGGGTGGGGTGACTGACTGGGCGATTGGGTGGGGTGACTGACGGGGCGATTGGGTGGGGTGACTGACTGGACGATTGGGTGGGGGGGTGGGGTGACTGACTGGTTGGGGGGTGGACTGGGTGATTGTGTGGGGGGGTGGGGTGACGGACTAGGTGATTGGGTGGGGGGTGGGGTAACGGATTGGGTGGGGGGTGGGGTGACGGACTGGGTGATTGGGTGGGGGGGTGGGGTGACTGACTGGGTGATTGGGTGGGGTGGGACTGATTGTGGATGGGGTACTTCTGGTGTCTTACACACACACACACACACACACCCTCTCTCTCTCATACACACACACACACACTCATACACACATACACACTCTGTGAGGGGGAGGAAAGCGGAGACAGCGGGAAGCGGAGACAGCGACAGGGACCGGGGGGAATACCCCTGCTGCCATCTCCCGCCGCGGGGACCGGAGGGGAAGCGGGGACCGGGAGCGAATACCCCCGCTGCCATCTCCCGTCGCCGGGACCGGAGGAGAAGCGGGGACCGGTGGGGACTACCCCCGCTGTCATCTCCCGCCGCCGGGACCGGAGGAGAAGTGGAGACCGGGGGGAACACCCCCCCCCCCGCTGCCATCTCCCGCCCCGCGCGAGCAGCCACAGGGACCGGGGTAAAGCGGAGACCGGGGAGGGGGGAGGGGGGGGTTTAGCAGCCAAGGGAGTGGACCGGGGGCAGGAGACGGGACACCGCGTGAGCAGAAGCAGCAGCCATTACTTACCCCTGCAGAGAATGAAGGGCTCCATTCCGTGTTACGCCCAATTGGCCAATCAGCCGGGGGAATATTTTTATTTATTTATTTTTGCGCAGAGCAGGGGATTTTTTTTTGCAGAGCAGGGGAAAAAAGTAGCTGGCCACTGGCCAATTTCCGGTTGCGTCTGGCGAGTGGGCAACCGGTTTGTCGAGCACTGTGTGTATATATATATATATATATATATATATATATATATATATATATATATATATATATATATATATTTATATGCTAATACTTATAATACAATTTCCGGTCGCGTCTGGCCAGTGGGCGACCGGTTTGTCGAGCACTGTATATATATATATATATATATACCTGCCTAAGACATGCAGATGAGCATACAGTTATATTTGCATGTATATATATATATATATATATATATATATATATATATATATATATATATATATATATATATATATGCAAATATAACTGTATGCTCATCTGCATGTCTTAGGCAGGTATATATATATATATATATATATATATATATAAATATATATATATATATATATATGCTAATACATATATATATATATATATATATATATATATATATATATATATATATACTAATACTAGTGGAAAGATAGTACAGATCAGCATTTCCCAAACTTTTTTTCCGTGACCCGGTTATTTTTGAACTTCTCCTTCGTGACCCACTAAAAATGTTATCGCCTATAGGTAAAATAAAACCGTTACTGTATGAATGTCCATACAGATTTCATATATTCTCCCAATCCCCTCTATTCTCTCTCTCCCTCCCCACCCTCTCTCTGACCTGCACAGACACACACAGTCACTGACCTACAGACACTCACACAGACAGACCAAACAAACACAGCCACTGCTGGCCTGCACAGACACACACACAGCCACTGATACACACAGTGGCTGTGGCTGATACACACACACACAGATACATACACATACACACACACACAAAGATACATACACACTTTCCCCCATACACACACACAGATACATACACACACTCTCTCCCCCATGCACACACACAGATACATACATACACACAGATACATACATACACACACAAAGATACGCACACACACACACACACACACACACACAGATACACACACACACACAGATACACACACACACACACACAGATACACACACACACACAAAGATACACACACACACACACACACACACACACACACAGATACACACACACACACACACACAGATACACACACACACAGATATACTCCCCTATATACACACACACACACAATTTATTACAGAGGCAGCGACGGATGTGAATGACTGGAGAGGGGGGGGGGGGGGAGAGAGGAAAGGCCTGCGATCCGAGTAGGCGGCTCCACGCCTCCCGCCAGCGACCGCGCAGCCACCACTGCCCACCCCCTGCGCCTATCTCCCGCACCAAGGGGACTGAGGGGAAGGGAGCGCCAGGAACGGAGGCACAGGTGCGCCCCCGCACCACTTCCTAGCTCCTATCATGCCGGGCATCATGTCCTGTGGGGGGCGGAGCATGTCATGGGCGGCAACATCATAATGCGGGGCTGCAGTAGGAGCCCGAGTCAGCGAATCACCGTTGACAACCCAGCGATAGCAGCCTGCACTACTTCAGCACTGTCCCGCACCTCACCTCGGGCCGCTGCAAGGAGGGAGGGGGAGCCCCTGCAAGGAGGGAGGGGGGCCGCCGCAAGGAGGGAGGGGGGTCGCCGCAAGGAGGGAGGGGGGGCCGCCGCAAGGAGGGGAGGGGGGGCCGCCGCAAGGAGGGAGGGGGGGCCGCCGCAAGGAGGGAGGGGGGCCGCCGCAAGGAGGGAGGGGGGGCCGCCGCAAGAAGGGAGGGGGGCCGCCGCAAGGAGGGAGGGGGGGGCCGCCACAAGAAGGGAGGGGGGGCCGCCGCAAGGAGGGAGGGGGGGGGCGCCGCAAGGAGGGAGGGGGGCCGCCGCAAGGAGGGAGGGAGGGCCGCCGCAAGAAGGGAGGGGGGCCGCCGCAAGTAGGGAGGGGGGGCCGCCACAAGAAGGGAGGGGGGGCCGCCGCAAGGAGGGAGGGGGGCCGCCGCAAGGAGGGAGGGGGGGGACGCCGTGCGGCCAGCCTCGCTGCGACCCGGCAATTTTGCTTCCGTGACCCGGTTCCCGGGTCGCGACCCACCATTTGGGAAACGCTGGTACAGATCATCCACAACTTAGGGTAGGTGAACAGAGTTCAATAATAGTGCTTTAATGACCGTGATGGTTATTCATCTATGATGCAATAAATGCTTGATTGAAGATGGCTAGGTGCAGGTATAAAGGTGAGTAATGAGGTATATATGGGTGAGCATGAGTGTCTATGCCCAAATATAATGTCCTGGTGAGTGTGGGTGATGGAGATATATGAGCCCCACCCCCGCACTACCAATGTGGACAGGGTCTGACAACTGCCTGATAACACCAATAAAATACCCCAAAGTACAATTAAAGTACCAACTCACGTGACCATGCCCTTGTAGCCTTCCAGGGTGCGTGCTTCTGCAGGTAGGAAAGGATATGGTAGCCACAGATGCAGGTGATGCAGAGCACAGCAAAGCAAAGGTACAGGATACACTGGAACAGCAGCAGTAAAATAAAAGTCCTTTATTTTCACTTCATGGTGCAGACGGATGGGTGCAAAAAGCCTCCTTCTCTTACGCGTTTCACGCCTATAAGGCGCTTCGTCAGAGAGTGTCTGACGAAGTGCCTTATAGGCGTGAAACGCGTAAGAGAAGGAGGCTTTTTGCACCCATCCCTGTCTGCACCATGAAGTGAAAATAAAGGACTTTATTTTACTGCTGCTGTTCCAGTGTATCATCCACAACTTAAATTCAACTATTTTAGATTATTCATTTTACTATCACACTTCTTCATAACACATTTTTAAAGAATAATGGCCTTTATTTACTAATTTTATTTAAGGGTAATTAACGTGATGTAACAAACAGCAAATGACATTTTCCCTGAGTTACTACCTTATTCTCTGAGCTAATTTTATGCAAAGGTCATAGCTGTAAAAGAGCTACAGTATTTAGTGTAGACCTTACTTCTGGATAAGCTACATTATATACCAAGGATAAATGATTAAAGGTAATTAAATACATCTTTATCAACTTAATATATTAACCCCTCAGTAAACCAAGTGACCCAGCTAGTCATGGGCAACCCACAACTAGCTGGCCACCAAGTTTAAAGAAGGGTGTGTGATGAGGTTATGGTACCTGGGTAAGGTGGAAGAAGTTAACCCTTTTGTATGCCTTGGCGATGTACTGGCATCGGTATTGCAGCAAATCGGACAAAAACGGCATGCAACTCAGATTTATAAACTGCACAGTATTTTTTAGCTGGAATTTAGAATGGATATGGAAAAAAATAGCATATCTTAATTGCCTGAACGTGCATGCCGTTCCTGCCCGATTTTGCTTTGAAAACATTGACATTTAGGGGCCTATGCAGAGAGCAGCGAATTTAAAAAATGGCGAATTTATTAAAATGTAGCTTTTTTGGAGAGTTTTATTCTCCATATGCAGAAAAGTGCGAATTCTGCTATGTTTAACATGTATGCGTGTGGCGAGTTTAAATTGGCGAGATGCGCGCTTCAGAAACGTGTAAAAACAAATTCGCGCCTTTTTTTTCCCTTTGCAATGGCCGCGAGCGGCAGCTTCTTGCCAATTTTTTCTGGCGAGGCAAAAAGGAGACAATCGCGCCATTTTATTGGCGCGAACAGCCGCTAGATGCCGTTCGCGGCTCTCTGCATTAGGATATTTTTAAAACTGGCGAGATTGAGGTTCTCGCCAGCCGCGAGGCGAGTTTTACAAATAGAAAAGAAAAATTGGCGCGTTTTTCGGAACTCGCCATTTTCTGCTGTTTTCTGCGCGATTTTCTCCAAACAATGGCGAATTTCGAAATAGCGCTGCTCTCTGCATAGGCCCCTTAATCGGACTCTCAGAGGTGGAGGGGCCACGGCAGACTAACTTAATTGCAGGGATCACTGCCAGCCACCTGGACCACCCACTACACAAATGGCCCCCGGCTCCCACACTTCTCCCATGCAGAGCCCAGGGCGTAGTTGCAGAAAAGTGTATCCCTGCTGTACCGCTCTCTCTTCCTGCTGCTATTGTGTACAACTAAACATCCGGATGGTTTTCCACATTGCTTTATTACATTGCTTGCCTACTTCTAAGTCTACTGAAATAAATAATGACTCCAGGTCCCTTTCCTCTGTAATGGATGGCAATAGAGTGCCATTAATCCTGTATTTTGCCTTTTGTTTTTGTGTCCCAAGTGCAAGATTTGTACTCCTTCGCATTCAATTGTAGTTGCCAACCTCTAATCTACCTATATCATTAATCATTTTGTTTTTCCTCTTCTAGAGAAATGTATTACATTCAATATTATCCCATACTGTAAGTGATTTTATTTTGCTACTTTGTACATTTTTGTCACAGAGTTACTGGCGGGGAACTATTTGAAGATATCGTAGCAAGGGAATACTATAGTGAAGCAGATGCCAGGTAAGTAATCACATTTTCATGTGTTGTGTTTTATGTCGGTTAACCAAGGACATTTTTAAACCTCAGTAATGAGCTTTAAGAAAACTAGATTATGTAGTAGACAAGCAATTGTATTCTATTAGGTTCTGTGGTTGATACGGTATCAAACTTAATTGTTTGCAGGAATGCATATACTGTATTCCCCCCCCCCCCCCCCGCTTGTCATTATTTGTGCAAGTATTTGCATTTCTTAATTTTTGGTTTAAAACAAATCTATAACTTTTATTATTGTATTCTGAAAGATTTAGGGCTTTCCATGTTTTTATTTGCTTTATTTGCTTTAAAAAAAATTAAATTGGTTATAAAGTTAAATTCAAATACAGCCATAAATCAAAATGAGTTATATACTTTTTTGTCACAGCTAAATATTGTATTTCTGCAATATGCAATGTATATTTCCCACTAGTAGAATTAATGTTCTTGGAAAATGTTCTTTTTATGTTGGTAAACCGTAAAATATTGTTGTTGTGTGTGTGTGTATACTAGGCTCTAGCATTTAAATGTGCATTCATTCTTAGGTCAGTATTAAGAAAAAGTATTGTATATTTTTGTGTTGTAGGTTTTGTGCGTGTTCTTTACAAAATCCTTTGCCATAACATCAAGGAATATGTCTATTTAGTTCACTGACAGAACCAGCTGAATAATCACATTAGTTTTACAAGTATATACATTTGTTGAAAAAGAGAGATCCGCAGCACTAGCCTGTAGATAATCAAAATAAAATGTAATAATACCATCTGACAAACAGCATAACAATTGGGCTACGTTTCGGACAAAAAAAAGTCCTTTGTCAAGCTCTATACGTTTGTTGGTATATAAATGCTTGAGGGGGGAAAAGGAAAGTTATGAACACGGACTCAAACTATCCACAGTAATTAATTGTTCAGTTATTATACAGTGTATTGTTAATGGTGTGGTTCTGCCTATGTTTTATTTTCTCTTCTAAGTATGAAGCAGGAGGTCTCCGGAACTGAACCGTGTTCATTTCCGCTCCATGGACCCCTTGCTTCCCAAGACACTTACCTCTGAACGTGCCCCCCAGTAGCAACCCCAACTCTGTAAACAAAATAGAGGTTTAAATCTTCTACAGCACAGGAGCCAATAGGAAGGCGCAGTCATTCATCCTGTCTTCCTATTGGCCCGCGAGCCGCAGGAGATTTAAGAACCAGGAAATTATCAGCCGTACCTATGGAGGGTGGTATTTCGGGAAGTTGAAATGAACGAGTTTCAGCTCCGGAGACCCCTTGCTTCATACCGATTTTAAATCTTCTTTTTTTAATGGTTAGAATGCTGCTTTTAAGAATCGAGCAGCATTCACGTGTTTTTTTATATTGTATGTCAGACATTTGTAAATGTCAAGATAAGGTAAGTGTTCACTATTGAAATAGTTTATTTCCATTTTTGCTAGAAGTGAAAGCACATTGGAAGCACAGAGACATTGTACTGTATTCTATGTTACAACGCTATAAATACACATGTATATAACTTCAGATGTAACAGCTAGCTAACATTTTATTGGAAAAAAATGAATTGAGCCATGGTCTGTATATCTTTGCATTTTCTTATGTACAGGTGCGCCGACGAGTATTCTAAAACTTGCCTTAAACTTGCCTTGGAAAATCTGGGGCAATCACCAACAAGATCCAGGTACATGCTGCAACATTTCAGTGACATTTCTGCAGAGACTAATGGCCCATCGGATTAACACAGAATGGGTCCCTGGCAGTCCCATTCAGTTTGAATGGGACTGCCAAGGGCCCCGCTGTTAATCCGATGGGCCATTAGTCTGTCTGCAGAAATGTCACTGAAATGTTGCAGCATGTACCTGGGTCTTGTTGGTGATTGCCCCAGATTTGTTTTAGAATTCTCGTCGGCACTACAGTAGTCCATAAATCACAGCTTGAAATACATTTCTGTAACAAAGTGTATCCTGTTTCTGATGAGTGACAAATACAGTTTCCCAATTCTTGGCATTAATTTCTTTCTTGCTGGGCTTTTTCCGATTTAACATACACTGCTATGTCATTATTCTTCTGTGTTTATACTTCTCAATCATTGGGCTCACTGAATTCTCAACATGTTTGACTTTGGTTATGTCATACAGTATATTTAGTGCATCAGAAACTAGGAAGTCATTGATGTGACAATGATTCCTGAATCCCTTGGATAACTGATACATGCATTTCTGTCTTGTGTAAGCACACATCTTTGCAGAATTATATGTGTAGTTATCTTTTGTTATATAGATGACTATCCATTTTCATTATTCCTGCATGTTTGGTTTGTCAGTCCACAATTTGTACCAGATTTTTTTTTCCTTTTGTGTGCAGGTTTGTAATGGCGATTTGAATGAGCCACATGGGTTATCTTATAAAAATGTTTTAACCATATATGGTAGTTCATCAATATACAAGTGGCCATAATTCTAGTTTAGAGTGCAGTGCTTACAGCCCATTACTTTTTTGTATTCCTAATGGGAATCTTTGGTATAAATTACATGCTTTTCTATCTAGTATTATGTATTGCTGAGGTGCCATTTAATTTGATATCAACAAGTAATAAGAAAATCTAAAACTGCATTGTATGTTTGCACCTGCAACCATACTGTATTGTAAATCAAAATGGAATACATACTTCTATTTCATCGTAATAGAATCATAAACATTAGTTAAATAACTATAGCAAATAGAAGCAACTGCATAACGAAGTCCAGTAATTTTAGCCTGGAACTGTATAGACTTTCTTGGAGTTACCGATAATGTCTAGCCTTATCCATAAATAGAAATATACTGCAGATGTGTTCATAATGTATCCATCTATATATGCTGGCTTATAAGAATTAACTAATAATACTGGCAAAACTATTATTTAAGGAAATAGATGTGTAGATGTGTTCCAATAAGAAACACATCCACACATACACACCCTGGTTTATGAGCGTTATTGACACGATAGAGGGGCCTAAATCAAATAAACAGCAATTTATTAGGTCAGCAACAAAATATAACAATTACATGGTTGTACTAATTATACTTCCTTATAAGGTTTGTTCTTATTACAGGCCTAACAAAACAATACAATACAGTACATCCTTTTTAACAATACATTGATATAAAACACACACACATATATACACATACACACAGATTTACAAGTGCACAAGAATTATGATCATAATTACCTTAACTGATGTCTATTGGAAGTCAGCAAGGACTTTCTGAGCTCTCCCTCCAAAACTCTGCTCTCCTTTTTCCTCTCCTAACTAACTCAAACCATGTCTGTGGTTTAAATGTGTTTCTAAACCCATAGCTGAACATGTGAGAGGTTCTGATTGGTTGAGGAAATATGCTCAAACTAAAAAGTGTGTGTGTGTGTTTCTTTGAAGTTGATGGGTAACCTGCTATCATATGATGGGAATAACTGGTGGACACGTCAAAGTTCCCGTAGTTTGATCTTCCCCTGGGGTCTTAATGTTAATTCAGGAAACACAAGCTATAAAAGTGAAGTCCATGATACTAAACAAAAGAATGTTTATTGTCAGGGTGTGCAGTAAATAAACCTTTTGTTTGTCAATTTCTCTCACTTCTTGCATCTCAATGGAATGTGTATCCAGGTGCAGATATCTACTTCAAATACAGTTTTATTCCGGCACAAAAGCAATTCTCTTGGGTAACATTGGTGTCATTACATAGTGGACAGACAGAGTTGGGGGTAGTTGTCAGAGATGCAACAGCCCCTTAGATCCCCTTATAATGCACTCTCCTCAATATAGGATGATCAGAATGACATGAAGACAGTGTGACTGGTATTTGGGACTTGTAGGTTCTTAGATAAGAGCCTGTCGGTGAACCTTATACAGTTAAGGATAATGAGTTAATTCAAATACTTTATTGAATCTCAAAAAGACAGACTCTTATCTAAGAACCTACATGTCCCAAATACCAGTCACACTGTCTTCATGTTAATCTAACAGTCCTATATTGAGGAGAGTGTACTACAAGGGGCACTTGGGAGATGTTGCATCTCTAACAACTACCCCAACTCTTTCAATTTACCCTAACCCTTGTGCACCCCTACACTACACATATTTGGCTGAGCGGGTGGATCTCTCTTTCCTGTCTGTCATTAGATAGTGTAACACCCTTTGCATACACATAAGCCTATTGATGGACTTGTGCTCCAGCCAATGACTGAAAGCATGAAGAAGGAGCCTGGTCATATGGTAGAAGGTGTAAAGCAGCAGCAGGACTACAACTCCCAGAGACCCTTACTGCCAATAGAGGGTCACATGACATTTTGTATTGTATGTCTTTATTTACTGCTGCGGCCGAGTTTATTCGAGCATTTGCCCGTTCTCGGCCGCAGCAGTAAACTGGCGCGCGCCGGAGGGTGCCGGGCGCGCGCCGAAGCAGCGGAAGAGCGCCCTCCGATCGGGGCGCTCTCCCTCCCGCTGCCGGGTCCGCCGGGTCCCCCGGAACCCCCTGCCGCCGTCCCCCACATCGCGGGACACCAGGGCTCCCTCGGGGAGCCCTGGACGCGCGTGCAGGGGGCGCAGGCTCCCGATGATGCGTGACCGCGCGTCGGTGACGCGCGGCACGCCGAGGGGCGACCACTAGCAAGCCGGGAAATCTCCCGGCTTGCGGAACCGGCCACACTTTAATAAAGTGTGTCGGTAGTGTATATAGCGCCATTAAATAGCGCTGCACAGTAGTAATACTCGTGGTAATCAAATAAATAACAGATAATATAAACAGGTCATGGGAATGAGTGCATCAGACATAAAAGTAACATTAAGGAAAAGGAGTCTCTGCTCCGAGGAGCTTACAGTCTAACTGGTAGCTAGTGAGAATGTACAGAGACAGTAGGAGGGAATTTTGGTAATGAGAGCAGATGACTGAAAAGGATCAGTGGGAGCAAGACCAGAGCAGCTAAGGACGCTGAGCAGATAGGAGCCCTTAAAGAGCTGAAGGAGAGCTGTGTGCCAAGACAAGTGAGAGAGATCAGTGCAAAGGGGCCAAAGAAAGCACTCCTGAGAGCTGAGCTTCCCTCCTACCGAGAGGCGTCCAAGGACTGTGGATACCTGCACGGAGAGACGATCAGGGGGTCGCCCTACTGCACTACTAAAGTACTCTGTACCTCACCTCATCAATTTCTTTGTGAAATAATGGGAGCCCAACATAAACCAGCAAGTTACAATCCACGAACTCAAACGCTGTTCCGACACTAGGACAGAATAGTGAGGGGACAATAGCGCAGCGCTATATATAAATATTGTTGAGTAATTGTATAGCCATAGCTAGGTGGTATTGCGGGTCCTCATCTCTGATGGTTCCTAACATCTGGGATTTCTTGCTGCAATGTGTTTAGTGAACCCCACCCCCTGCAGAGTTTGACTGGACAAAGGAATTTCAAAGACAAGCTGAATTCATTTAGCACCCCTTCAGTCTACACCTGTGTCATTTGATGCTTTAGGAAGGCAAGTGGGGAGGGCGCGAGCACAGGAGGAGCAGTGGCATGGGGGTGCCGCGCTAAAACTTTGCGCACCCCAGGCACATAGTTTGTGGTACATACTGATAACAATACACTCACGTATAGACTCTCTCCACTAAACTGGACGCCACTGGACACAGTTGGGTAACTGCATAAGCCACGTACAGTTTCAGCCTGAAATATAGACCGGGGAAACAGAATATTGATGCTGATGCACTGTCCTGAATCCACCGGGGTACCAACCCAAGTAGCAGATAGCTTGGGAATACCCCACACCACTATACCCACTGCATACACTTATCCATTGGAATTGGCCATGACTGGACTGCCCAGATTAAAAAGACAGGATTCAAGGGAAGCAGTGGATTGATCCAGGCATAGGGGGAAGTGTGGAAAGCCCTGAATCAGAAAAAAACGTTCTCATCCATTAGGAAGGTGCATCCTGATGTTCACTTGCTAGTAAGACAGTGTCCTTCTCTGATGATGAAGAGTGGGGTGTTGTTCAGAATTACCAAGAAGTCTCAGCATTTAGTCACCGAACAGTTGGTGCTCCTACTTAAATACCGACAAGTAGTACTGAGCTCTCTTCATGATAACCATGGTCACCAGGGGGTCGATAAAACTCTAGTACTGGTTCAAGTCCATTTCTACTGGCCTCATATGACCAGGGATGTGGAAGAGTACTGTAAGATTTGTGGCCGCTGCGTGCCAAGGAAAACACTCCCTAAGAGGGCTGCCCCTCTCGTGCATATAACCAGCAATGGGCCCCTGGACTTGGGGGTCATGGATTTCCTGTCCCTGGAGCCAGACAGTAAGAACACCAGCAATATCTTAGTGGTCACAGACCATTTCACTAGGTACACTCAAGTCTTCCCGACCAAGGACCAGCACGCCACTATAGTTTCCAAAGTGCTATGGGAATGGGAGAAGTACTTTTGTGCACTACAGACTATCCATCACCATTCATTCTTAACAGGGACAAGGCTTTTAGAGTCGTTTTATTAAAGAGTTTTTGCACTGCTCACATGGTGATAACTTTGGATACTAGGAAGAAAACATAAGTTAGCAAATCGATGGCAGTCAGTTTTATATTATCCAGGAGAAATTAAAATGATTGCCAGTGTATAGAGTGAAACCTGAAAAAGGGCCTGGGTCATTCAAAACCCTCCATTGGAATCATCTACTTCCAATCAGCCAGCTTGTAAGATGTCCTCCCCTGGAGAAGGTCTCTACCCCAGTTATGAATCCTAGAAGGAGTAACAGAATAAAGTACAAGGCCCATCTCGTGGTCCATCTAAAGTTTTTGCAAACGAAGAAAGTGATGAATTTGAAGAGGATGATAGGTACAGGGAGGAGAGGATACTGGGTTATTTATCCGATATTAGGTACTTCATGAATCCTGGTAATTGACAAGCCCCCCCTGCAACATCACATGGACAGTCACCTGATTTATCAAGGGCTGCCACAGGACTGGAGCGTGATGCAGAGGATTTTTTTCCATTAGATTCCCGTTGTATGAGGAAGAAGTTGGGGCTGACCCAAGTTCTGGGAGTCCTGAAGGAAGTCATGGGATAGACAGTGCCAGCCACATCCAGAGCATCAAGAAGAAGTAGGGAATTATCCAATTTCTGAAGATGTTGAGATGGACTACAGAGTAGAAGGAGTGGATACCGGACCGTATTTGGGGGGAAATGAATAACAGGGAGAAGGGCTAGTAGAACCGGTGCTATACTCACCTCGCCCTAAAAGAGAGATTAGGCCACCCATGAGGTTAACGTATAATTCTCCTAGGGTATCCACCGAAGTGCAGTGGAACCTAGAAGGTGCACATATGACTCACCATGACCCCCCATCCCTCCGTGTCAGTGGTTTTGCGAGCCCCTCTTCACACCTCATTGTGAGCACCCTCATCTTTTCACCCCCTCGCCCTATGTATTTCTGTCCCCCCCAACCCGTCTCACTCTTTCCCCCTATCTCCCTCACTCTCCACTCCTCACCCCTCCCATTCTCCCTTCCCCCTATGCTATCACTCAATTACCTCCCTCTCAGTCAATCCCACTCCCTCAATTCCCCCCTCATCACACTCATTCCCTCATCCCCCCTTGGCTACAACAGGCACACACATACAATTCCCCCCACAAGAATTACCCCCCCACAATACGCACCATAATCCCCCCACAAAATATATAAAACACTACCCCTCTAAATATATACATTAGCCCCCAAATACATACAACACTACCCAAAATACAAACACTACGCCCAAATGCATACAACACTACCACCACCCCCAAATACATAGTGTACAACACTACCCCCTAAATATGTAGAAGACCACCTCCCAAATATATTCAACATTACCTCCTACCACATACAACACTAACCCCCACAAATATATACACTACCCCCCTAACACATACAACACTATCCCCCACAAATACATACAACAACCACACTTACATTGGGATGATCTCAGGCCCTCTGGTGCCCGTGCTGTCCCTAGCTGCTGCGGGTCTTCTGCCGGGCCTTCCTCTCTCTCCCACGCCGGGCCTCTTTCCCGCTGGTGTGCGCCGGAAGCTTTGTCCAACCAGAAATGAGACTAAGCTTCTGACGCTCACCGGCGGGTGAGATAGGCTTCCGGCGTGGGAGAGAGAGACAGGCCCGGCAGCAGTCCCGCAGCAGCTGAGAGCCGAGGGGCCGGTGGCAGCCAGGGGTCTGGCAGCCGGACGCAGAAGTTGGGCGCGACCTAGCTACCATATAGATACAGCAAAATACTGTAATATGTATTCTTTAGTAAGTGTGTTGATAGAAATTTGATGGACCTAGGGTCTGTTCACTCGCTGGCTTTGTACAGTATGTTGCTATATTGGTCGTTTTTAACTTTTAAAGCCGTCATACTTCGAGAAACCTGTTGTAATTACTGCAAAGTGGCAAGGGTGTTAAAAGAAAAGGTTTTCATTATACTTATTGACTTGGAGACGTATTTCTGGAATCTCTTGACTGACTTTAATATAATCTGATTCAAATAGAGCTGAGGCTTAACCATTGTACTGTGGAAATACAGTAATTATGCCAGCTTCAATGCCTCAAAGATGAACAAGTGCATTCATTAATTTATGTTCACTTGCCTTAGCACAAGATGATTTTTTTGCTTATTATATGCAGTATATGTACAGGAAATAATATAAAAATAGGTTTTAAGAAAAGCATTCTTTTCCATGTTAACCATGATGCTCTTAAAGACAATGGCAACCCATTGTACTTTGTTTAAAAAAAAAAAAAAAAAGATTCCAACGCTAAATATGTTACTACTGCTCCTTGCTCAGAAGGTGCATAAATCTATGTTACAAAGGTTAGTACTGGGGGTGTGTGCAATATATGTTCTATTAATACAATGCCGGCTTCTCTAGCACTGATGCAATTAGTGTTGATGAGATGAATTCCCGGAGTAGACCAATTCCTGTAAGATTTGGATGTGCTGTACTCTCATTCTAGCGCCACAAATCGACAGTTCCATAGAATGAAGCCCATGTGTCTCTTCCACTTGCCAGCAAAAAGCCACACAATTTTTTTCCCGGAAAACTCATTTTCTTTTGTTGGTCGTTACTGATTTTTGGACATAAAAATGTACCTTAATCACAAGAATAGTGAATGTGTTCATGTCATTGTTTATTTTTAATGTTTCATGCAGAGTTGACATTTCCGTATCCCTGCTGTGTTTAACACTTGTGCTACGTAGCTGTGAAGGAGTATTACTAAATGAAAAGCCACCGCTGTTTTGAAAATGTACACATTATGTTTGACTACCCATTTGTTCATCGTGTAATATGGAAGCAAAGTTTCTTCATATTTAATTTCATGAACAAATAATGAGTACATTTTAATGTCCTTTCTGTTGCATAAGAAATGACGACACTGTGATGTCTAAAATGTGAAACGTGTTTGGAACATTTTTTTGTTAAACCTTACAATGTCTAAATTTAGCATTGTTTGTTTAGTTGCAAACGTGTATGTCTGTGTGTCTTGTTTTGTTGTCTGTTTATTGTGTACTGTAATTATTTGCCTTTAAAATGTTCTCCCTTCCATTCTGCCCTTGTATCTTCACAGTCATTGTATACAGCAGATTCTAGAAAGTGTAAATCATTGTCATCTTAATGGCATAGTACACAGAGACCTAAAGGTCAGTATCTGGTGCCTTTAAGTTGCTTACATAACAGTGTGTGGCGTAAGGGTGGGAGCGGATGGCTGGAGCTCATTTCCCTGCTAATCCTCCCTCACCCCTTCCCAAAATGTAACAAAAAAATAAGTAATGCATGATGCCTCCATTTTGCTAGTCTGCAGGCTCCATATGCATCATGGCTTGCAGGGGAATAGCATCACAATGATGTGTCTTTTATAATAAGTAATTTTGGGATTGCCTGGATTGGTGTATTTAGAGGTTTTGTTTTGCCATGATCTATGTAGCGTGCAGATTTCAACACCACTTCTGTTCTCAGACCACGGGTTACACTAGCAGAACAACTGGTTACACGTTGCTCTATTGAAGTATATGTCAAAATTGAAGGCAAAAAAATGTCATCTATGGATCATGTTATTGCATTCATCTTGCATCATCTTACATCGTTAATATGATTTGGGTGATCAAAAAAAAATAAATGAAAAATCCAGCAAATTATCTACAAAACTGTAATATATTTTTAGAAACCATCCAGCCACATTTTGCTGTGCTTTCTGTGGTAAATATATTTCCCCAACAATAAAGCCATTTGATTCAAATAAAATGGTCTATGGTCAATCCCCAGTTGTTTGCTTGTACAGTACAATTAAACCCAGCGTCCCTGAAGGTATACAGATAGTGGGTGTAAGCTTGGTACTAACACACGCCCCCTGGTGTTTGCATGCAGTCATTGCATTCAGCAGATCCTGGAGGCTGTACTACACTGCCATCAGATGGGCGTAGTCCATCGCGATCTGAAGGTAAGTGACTCCTTGGAAACAGATACTGCATATGTGTATATGTTAATGTTTGGCTACAGTCATGCATGTATGCCTGGAAAAAATGCAAGCATAAAATGTATATATTAATTAGTCAATTTAAAGTGTAAAAAATGCTCCATGTTTTTGTAAGATTGAAATGTAAACTTGTGGTAAGAAAAGTTACTTTGGAAAAGTAAATGTAAGCACAACCAATGTTATTAATAATGTCCTACTTTATATAGCAGAATAAGTTCTAAAAGTAGAAATCTAACTAGGCTTGTTGAATTATTTATAACATATTGCAGTTCAATTCCTTGTGCACATTTAATTAGATGAGGATTACTGATACCGAAATAAGAGTTTGTAGGATATTTTGCCCAGGAAGGTTCATATACAGCTTCATTCAAAGGAACTGTCTTGATAAATGATTATTTGCTTTTGCGCTTATGGTCAATCAAGCAAGTGTTGTAATAAAATGAATTAGTTGTTAATTAAAGTAGAAGTATCCATGTGTGAAGAGCTTGTAGCATATTGATCTGCATTTTTTTTTATTGTGTTTTAAAGGAGAGCTTAATTCCCAGAAATATAAAACGTCACATTCTTTATGTACAGTATGTGACAACCAATTGTTATTTTCTAAATACAGTACTGCTTTAGCTGTCTCGATTTATGATTCCTTTAATTTTTCAGAACAAAATCCTTTAGTAGTAGGTGAATCACAGTTGAAGTGATTTTGTCCAATTCTCTGTTAGCATTGCTCTGCCTTATACTAGGCAACTTCACATTTAGAAAATGAACATGCCATGTATGCCACAACAATTTTATGAATAAATAATGAACTAATGTTTAATTTGAGGAAATCTGTCCACTGATATAAAAGCTGTAAAGTATTAAAAGTGGATTCCTTATTTTTCTCTTCAATTGCCTCAATACAGTATGTTTACATTGGTTAGAGGCATTGAAAACTAATAGAGAAAACAAATGGGCAGGATGTCTTCTAGCCATGTTTTGTCAGGAAACCCCAGTGAGCAATGTAAATGGATGTTAGGGGAATTCAATGGTTAAAAAGGCTAAGGAATATCTTCATTATAGTGTATATCTGTAACTACCCTCTACTTGCACAGCTGATACCAAACTGTGCTCTGTTGGTAAACTGAGTTGTATTCTCTGTGATTCATACAAAACCTTCCACTACTGATTCTGCCAGCCTGCTTCAGACTCCATGCTTACAGATAATTAATTAAATTAGTTTATTATGACGAAACAATAGTAGAAATAGTTTCAACATTTTAAGATTGAAAGCGTCTTCATATACTATTGCGGTTTACAATAGGAATCTTATCTTTGTGTTATAAAGGCTTACTTACTGTAAAACACATTTCTGCGGCATGTTAGCTTATTGACTAGGAATGCGACAAAAGCAAACAACCAAACTTTCGTTTTCGATTCTCAGTGAGATGTTACTACAAATTGCATATGATTTAAGAAACTTAGACCCAATGTATACACCATTATATTCATTTACAGTACACTTCAGAAATCAACAATCCAAATCCACATGGCATAAAAAAAAAATTATTTCCTAGAAATCATGGTAAACCACAGTAATGCCACTAGGCTTTTTTGTAAATGTTACTTGAGGTATAACTTTATTTTAAGTATTTTGCTTAGTTTTCAAATGTTGATGTAGTAAACCTTTTGTTGGCATATAATTCTGTATCACAGAGAAACATACACAGTACAGGCATACCCCGGTTTAAGGACACTCACTTTAAGTACACTCGCGAGTAAGTACATATCGCTCAATAGGCAAATGGCACCTCACGCATGCGCCTGTCAGCACTTCCTGAACAGCAATACCGGCTCCCTACCTGTACCGAAGCTGTGTGCAAGCGGGGAGACTATAGGGCCTGTTACAAATGCGTTATTTACATCAGTTATGCACGTATATGACGATTGCAGTACAGTACATGCATCGATAAGTGGGAAAAAGGTAGTGCTTCACTTTAAGTACATTTTCACTTTACATACATGCTCCGGTCCCATTGTGTACGTTAATGCGGGGTATGCCTGTACCTGCTTAATGCACAGCAGTATGTTGTAGACTGTGATAGTCATACCGCAAAAGTACATAATAATACTGCTCAAAATAAGTGCATGTTTACTTGTATATATAATTGCATTACCATGTATTTAAAATATGAACACCTAGAATTAACATTCTATTCATTGCTAGTACAGTATGCAAATTACGCCTATTTTTTACGTTGATGTTTTCACAAAGGATAAATGGATATTCTGGGTTTTGAATCAGTATTTTTTCCCCAAAGTAAGAAGATATCTTATATATAATCTCATAATCTATTCTCAGACACATTAAATAATCTGTCGTGCATTTGCACCGTACAGGGGCAGTAGCAGAGGCAAATCCACTAGCACTAATCACAGAACCTGAATGTCCCTGTAAATGAGTCATATTTTCTTGTACAGCCATGTTAAGTACAATTTCAACTGAGTTACGGTCTCTGTTTCCAAAGCCGTTCACAAGTAATCATGGAGAGCTTCTTTGAGGAACTATATATAAATCTCCAAATCCATGCAATTGGGAGATAATTTGCCAACCAAGGTGGGGTAATATTCTATAAACCTAATGTATGTTTTGTACGTATAGTTAAAAAAAATATTTTTTTGAAGAAATCTGTGAGTGAATGGAGATGTACTCTTCTCCATGACTGGGAAACCGCTTCACAGCATATTGGAAAGTTTTTTCTAGGTTTGACATATTTGCTTCATTATTTGATCATACTGTATGGTTTGATGAGTGAGTTCTCTTTGTAGAGTAGGAGGAGTAAGGGAAACGTTACTTAACCCTTTCTGTGCCCCCCACGACACAGCCACCTCGTCATTGGGTCACTCCAGGGGCCTCACAACATAGGGGCTAAGTCACTGGCTTTCAGCTCCTTTTGTACGGCGGATTGTGTTCTGCATTTCTATGATGCGTTGAACACAATGTAGCTGCCACAGGGACAGAAGATGACTCTACTTACGTTTGTGTAATTGGTGATGCCACGATTACGTGACCGTTCCGAGGTGCGGTCTGATGAACCTGATGTGCCATAGAGGCTTTAGCACTTTGGTGCTGTGTGCCCTTCGGCACTTAAAGGGGCAGGCATAACTTAAGGCAATGGGAGATGAGCACTTTTCATTCAGATATTGGCAGATTATCGACAGCAAGCCTCATCCCATGCTATTAGTTCATTTACTATTGGTATTTTGCAGGTGCGTTAGATGTGAGAAATACCAGGCACTTGGGGTTTTTCTTGATGAATGTTCCAAGGTGGTGTGAGAAAATGTTCCCTAGTTCAATTTGCAAATGGAAGTGTAAAGCTACAAATATTAGAATTGTCAATATTTTTCATTTTAATATAAGATTTATGTTGCATCGTAGAGAATGAGTTTAAGCATGTACTCATCATATCTCTTCCATAATACTCTAATCACAACCCTTTTTCTTCCCCTTATTTCATTAAAAAAAAAAAGCCTGAAAACTTACTTTTAGCTAGCAAGTCCAAGGGTGCCGCAGTCAAACTTGCAGATTTTGGGCTAGCAATTGAAGTTCAAGGAGACCAACAGGCATGGTTTGGTAGGTAAAACATTTTTTTCCCCTATTACAATACCACTGTTTTAAGACCGTAATCCGCACCAGAATGCAATTGATTTATTTAGCTTTATATGACTGTCACCAATAATCTCTTCTATCCCCCTCTCTTCTCCCTCTCTCCCCTTCTTTTCTCCCTCTCTCTCTCTTATTCCCCCTTTCTCCTCGCCCCCTTCAACCCCAACCCCCTCTCTCCCCCCATCAGTCCCCCCTCTCTTCTCTCTCCCCTGTCACTTCACCCACACTCCACTTAAACATACTCATACCCAGATACACATACACACCTACACTTACCCTCATACACATACTTAGTCACATACATTATTGCCCACATACACACACTCATATCCACACACTCTTACCCACACACAGAAACACACTTACCCACACATACATACACTCACCCACTTATACACACACTTACCCACATACACACTCTTACACATACTCACATACAGTTCACACTTACCTTATCAGTGACAGCACATTCCAGCCAGGGGCAGGAGAATTTAGATAAGCTGCAAAGCGCCACCTAATGGCTGGAGTAGACATTGTGCTGCATAGACTCTGCTCCGGGCAAAATTGGGACATGAGACTGATTGTCGGGACACCGGGACAGTTCCTTAAAAAATTTGACTGTATTGGCTAAACCGGATGTCTGGTCATCCTAACTATATCAATATGAAAGTTTCTGACCCTTGTAGATCCCGCTAGTAGCAAAGATGTTAAACTCCGACACTCCTATCATGGCTTCAATAACATACCCTCACATTCTATGAATTTATATATTTTTATTTTACATGGTAATTTATTCCATCTTGTACTGTCTTGATTTATACTCTGCAAATATCTATCCTTGATTGCATTGAACACATTTACTTTTATTCGTTTATTTAAATGCAAAGAATACATTGCTAACTCCTCCTCACCTTTTTAACTTGGGAGGTTTTCTCATTTTGCTGCATGGACAGGACCTACTATGGTTGTTCCCCCTCATACAGAGGTAAAAGGGAAGGTTCACAGTGTAGTGTTAGGACCTGCAAATTTGGTTATACCTTGATGTTGGTATGCAGGCTTATGACGCTTTAGCCAAAGGGTTTAACTAAATTGTTACCTCTAATGTTTAGCCTTATCCAGAAATAGAAATATAGATGGATTTATAGTGAATTCATCTATAAAAGTATTGCTGGCTTATAATAATATAATTATATGGCAAACTATTATTTAGGGAGATGAATGTGTAGATATGTGTTCCAATATGAAACACATTTGCACATGGTTTATAAGAGTTATGGCACGACAGAGATTCGATCCAATTATATATACATATTTGTTAGACCAACAACAGAATATAACAGAATATAACAATTTACACAGTAATACTGTGTAGCCAGGTTCCCCTTTGTGCCTCCAGCACTTCCATGGCGCTTACCTCCTGCGGGGGGAGTTGCGGGTGTCAGGAGGCGTTGGTGTGGTGAGCCAGCTCCTTGCGGCGCACCTGGCTAGCGGGGGCCGCCATTGTGGATGTGCACGCGCATGCGCAGTGGTCGCGCATGCGCAGATAGCGATAGAGAGCTGCAGCGGCCAGGAGAGAGTTGCGCATGCGCAGTACGATCGCGCACGCGGCCCCAATGCATAGTAGCCTCCGCGGGACTACAATTCCCATGAGGCTTATGGAGGGATGCATCAGGTGCCCCAGAGTGGCCAATGAGGGCCAAGAATTCCCGGCAGCAGCAGATAGATACTTTTCGCGGGCTCTGAGCAACAGCAGTTGGAGCAGGGAGCTGGGTAAGTGAGGGTGCAAGGGAGCAGTAGCCCCTTGCACTAGACCAGTCACCCCCATAGGCCCCAGATACCAATTACCCTTGCCCCAGCTTGTGGTTGCTTCAGGGACATGCCTTAAGGAAGGAGATCTGACCCTTTAGCTGTTTGGTTAATCTAAGGAAACACTCCGTGGCGCGTAGCCTGGTTCATGGATCTGGACTCAGACCCCTCTATATAAAGACTATCTGCCCGGAGGACTCTGCCAAACAGTGACTACGGCCTGCCGGCTGCATACGGGTACACTTCAAGGTGTAGACGGTACGGTGCATGGTGATATTATCCACGCCGGAATTCACCCAACGCGTAGGAGGACGTCACGTCGGATCAGGCAGATCCAATCCAGTTATCCTTGCGGCACCTGTGGGCTGGAGCCCCGGGCAGGTACCTATAGTAGTGCACTAACACTTCAAGGGATAGCACTATCTCCAACACATTGGGTGGGTTTGGGCATAAGGGACATCAGGGAATTGGTGCCCAGCACCCAGGTACTTTGGGAAATATCTATGCTGATGTGTGCACCCGGTGCACTTCTATGTGTATGGCTATATGCATTATGCTGTGTGGTACAGGGTACTGAAGTTATTACGATATAGTAAACCATTGCTAGCATATACTGTGTGCTTGTGTTATTATTGTTATTCCTGTAAGAGGACCATCCCACCCTGGTGGGAACCCTTACAGGTGGAGGCGCTGTGTTCGAATAATCAGGTAACCCCAGGCTCCCAGCGGCGGAGGTTCAGGTCTTCTGTGAGCCTATCAGGTAATGCACCACACCCGGTGTATTGCTACATATGGTCCCCATCTGTGATAGGGGGGGGCAAAAGGTGTTACAACTACATATACTTCCTTATAAGGTTTGTACTTATTACAGGCCTAACAAAACAATACAATACAGTACATCCTACCTAACAATACATTGATATAAAACACAGATATATACAGATTTACAAGTGCACAAGAATTATGATCATAATTACCTTCTGAGCTCTGCTTCTCTTTCCCTCCTGTATTTCTCTTCACTCCTTCTCTCCCCCTGTCTCTCCTAACTAAGGTCTTGGCCATGTTACCTGCTTGCTGGCGGAGGCGTGTTCCCGCTCAGCACTGAGCCCCTACAGCCGCAATTAGAGCGACTTTAGTAGGGGCTCGCCTACGCTTCCGCAAGCGCACGGAAGTGTAGGTCTTACCAGAATTTAACATTTCCCCGCTTGCCGGCGCGCAGGGCCGGTCACGTGAGCGGTTCGCCCAATGAGGGCGAACCAGCTCCGTGACGTCACTGGCCCGCCCCCTGACAGCGCACAGGGAAAGCACCCGCAAGGCCAGGGAAAGCACCCGCTTTCCCTGAGCCTCAGCACGCCAGCGGGAAGCTTGGCCGAGGCCTAACAGACAATCTTTCCTTAGTTTAAATGGGGTTTCTACCCTCATGGCTCAACATTTAGGAGGTTCTGATTGGTTGAGGATGTATACTTAAACCAAACCCTAGAAATACCACATCTATCAATAAATGTTTTGTATAGGTCAACATCCTGATTGGAAAATAGCAGCTGCTTCTACAAGGGGTCTATATGTTAATTCAGAAAACCAAGTATTGTCTTTTGAAGTCCCTGATAATCAACAAGAGATGTATGGACAGGGTGTGAAGTAAATAAGGCTTTTGTTTGTCAATATCTTCTCCTGGAATTTTTATCCAGGTGAAGATAGAGAATCTATTTTAAAAGACTGTTTGTGAGGCCTGTAAACAAAAGCATCCTGTAAGCAATTCTCTTGGGTAACAAAATGACCAAGAAAATATTATTATTGAAGTATTTAACTTTTTCCTTATTACCATACAGTATATGTTTTGTCAATTGGATGTAGCATTGGGCATCCCTGTCTTTTGTTGTATACATTCTCGTAAAGGCCCATATTTACTAAGCAATGCTATGCCATAAATCACTTTCTGGCCCATTCAAATTGGTGTACACATACTGTACTTGAATCCTCCAAAGCAATTGAGAGATTACAAATGCGTGAAGAACTAGCCTCATGTTGATTATTCTTGGTCAGATGGCTGTGGAGAAAGGCAATAAATAAATTAACATAAAATACCTGGCAACGCTATACAGATGTAATAGATGTTCTAATTCTGTTATTGCACAATAATGCGCGAAATCGCGCATTTTATGCTTTGTCGCTCCATTTGTTTGCTTTGTAAATCACATAAAAACAATAGCAAAGTGCATTATAACACGTTCAACTGCAAGTCAGCGATAACGGCTGCTTTCAGGGGATTGATGGCATTGCATTTTGCAGAAATACTAACCAGGAATGTATTTGACAAGATTTTGTTTTGTCTCTGTTCTTTAATGCGAGTATATTTTAAATAGTTGGAAGTACAGTATATGAGTCACACAGAGTGCTGTTTTATAACGCAGCAGGATAATATGCAGGCGGGGGCAAAGGCACATCGGCACATCAGATTCCTCTTCAATTTGCATAAAATTAAGCCATTATTGTCCCTACTAAGAGCGTCATATATCTATTTAATCACTGAAGTGTAATAACCTTTTCCTCTAGTAGCTGTTTGGCAAACTCAGAAAAAAATGGAAAGCATAAAATGAGCATGTAGAAATGTCCTGTGTAATATGATTTATTAAATCGCCTGTATTTACCATTAGCGATTTTATTGTGTTTTTTTTTAATTCTCCCTTTTAATTGTGTATCTTATGTGGACCCTCTATTGAATACACAAAATAATCTGTGTCCCCTGCAGAATATCTGCTCCTCCTCTTGCATTCTGTTTGGAATGGATAACTACCCATTGTCATCCACACTAATATGGAATGATACCTTACAAATTACTTATTGAGGGTAACCTTATTCTATCTTTCCTCAGGTTTTGCTGGTACCCCTGGATATCTGTCACCTGAAGTTCTGAGAAAGGATCCCTATGGCAAACCAGTGGATATGTGGGCATGTGGTAAGCAGTTACATAGTTACAATGTAGATGAGGTTGAAAAAAGAACTACGTCCTGCAGTCATTCCCATCATCCTGTGTGTGGCAGAGACCTTCATTTATCAAAACTTTTACCATTAATTAAATCTGGGAAATCTTTAAAAATAAAGTCTTCCAAATTACTTTAAAAAAAAAACATGCCCGTAAATA